>NC_056745.1:346100906-346215906 GCF_019279795.1 Protopterus annectens | reverse complement strand
TGCAGTTCTCCATATATCAGGTAGAAATCCAGTAGAGATGCTGAGGCTGAATAGATTACTAATGACTTTGCAAGACAATGTTTGGTGCTGACAAAAAAATAGCCTGGCACATTATCAGGGCACATGGATCTAGTGTCTTTAATCTTGGAGTCATATTTTATGACTTACCAGTAAGCTATTGCGGGAGGATGGTGAAGGCATGCTAATGTCTTAAAGACAGTTAGTTAGAGGTAGGGGAGTAAACTTTGACCTGTATTTGTCCACTAATACATTTACAATCATCTCAAGAATAAGCATGTGGTGTTATTTTGTACTAACTCAGAGCATTGCTGAGTATTACTTTTATGGTTCCTGACATAGCTGAAAAAAGCTTTGTGGTTATCCTTGGAGTTGGTAGCAATTCTCAATTTGTACTTGCTCTCGGAGGATTTGATTTTGTTTCTCTAAGTTTTTTGTTGATAATTTTGAGTTTTTCTTTAACTGATTGGGAGTTAATTTTGCTCTTACAAGTTGAGTTTCTTCCTCTTATTGTAGAGTTTGTTATTATTAAGGTTCCACCAAATGTGTTTGCTTTTCAATTTTATACCTTATGGGAACTGAAGCCTTAATACAATCTTGGAAATCGACACTGAATTTGTTCACAAATATGGCAATATGATGTGGGGGGGTCACAGAAATGATGAGCAGGGTTGAATTTCATCAGGTCTTTATTTAGCTGGAGTACATTTGTCTTAAAGTAGTCTCTGAAGATGGAGGGGTTTTATCTCATGTGTTGCACCTTAAGTAAGCATTGTAGCATGGTGGTCAGGTTTGACCGGACATTTGGTAACTATGAGTAGTGAGCTATACTGGCTATACTCAGTGGCGGCTGGTGACTTCAAATCAAAGGGGGGCTGCAGGAGACAGGTGAATGGGTGGGGTCAATGGGAAGGGGTGTGGCCAACTAGAAAGGGGAGGAGCTATGCTCAAAACCACAAAAACTAACTAAATACACTGCCCTGGGTGCCAAACCATCATTATGAGAGTCCAATCAAGACAAAATGAAGTGTAGAAGAATAAAATATTTCAATGCATTGGCTGCATGACAGCTTACTTAATATCTAGATGGAAACAAAAGGTTGTGAGGCATGAAAAAATAAATTACTTTTTAAATACATTAATGGAATGCCAGTCAAAATCAAGTATAAGAAAAACAAGCAGCACTCAACTCAAACCACTTCTTGCACTGCAGTTCTGATTATAATTTATATTCAGCTTTATTAAAGTACCAAGTAACATGCTGAAAGTAAAAATCTCTAATGCCCCCACTTGTAAAAATGTTTCTTATCCAAATAAAGACCTGCTGCCTGACAACTATCTACTTGTTTCATGGGGAAAACTTAATCAAAGTAAAAAATGAAAAGCAAACAAGAAATAAGCTCAAGATACATTGCTTAAAAGGATTACTGTACAGGTTATGGACCACACGATTGGCATGCTGTTTAGTTTACGAATAAAGCCTGCAGAGATGATTGGAAGTCTCCAAGTGTAATGAGCTTCTTAAAATAATGTAATCCTGTCCTTTATTACAAATACTGTCATATGCATTTCAATACCAAAGGCTTATACATTATCTAGTTAAGTATTCTCTACATGGCAACAACAGAAAGGCTTTCAATGTTGGCAATTCTTTAACAGTATGCTTATTAAAGCTTACTTGCATCTTACGATCTCAGCCAAGCTTACTTGATGGCCATTAAAGTATTGCTACTTAAACATAGAGCAACAGGCACTTTGAGTAATAAGCATAAATCAACAGTACAAAAATATGACAGAAACCAGACCATTCTGCAAAAATCAAGGACAGATGAAAAGCCACTCTAGTACTTGTGTCTACCTTGGATGGGGGGATACTCTGCACATTTACACTGCATAACTACTCCTTGCCTTGCTTAGATACATCCAGAGTCACTACATGGGGGAGTGGGGTGCAACAAGTATGTCACAATTTGAAATGTCTCTGGCTGACTGTGATGGCCCTGACACATTTGTCATACCTCTCAACTTCAGAGCAAGAAATCTGGACAAAGCCATATAAAGTGGGACAAAGGCCCAAAAATAAGGACAATTTTTAAAATATTGCTCTTATAAACTTAGAAAGATAATAGAATAGGTCTTGCATTAGTATGAATTTTCTGAATGGTATGAAATCTGAAACTCAAATGTCTGTCATTATTTTCTAACTTCAGTCTTTAATGATTTGTCACTAATTTGCTAAAAAAAACACAATTTTATGAAAAATGGACCAAAAATGTGATGTCAAAATATAAAATAGCCACACAATACAGCTGGGAACCTGTCAAAGAAGGGACACTTTAATATTAGTACTGCTAACTTGAGCAGCTGACAAAATAAAAGAATCTACATGCATTTCTGAAATAAAAGTAATCTATAACTCTGATTATTACAGTTATTTCTTAATTGTAAACCCTCCATGTTTTCTTCCAAAATTTCTATTTTGCAGAGGGATTATTAGGGGGAAGAGCAACATTTTGAACCAAAATCAGGGACAGTTGAGAGGTTTGGCTATGCCTAATTATATAAAGCAATTTATTTGCATGTACCTCTCAACCTGTTAATGCAATAAATCTGGACAAGGCCAAATATATTGGGGGAACATATAAACAGTACTAAAAATTGCTCTTGTATAAACTGAGACAATTGATAGAACAGGTCTTACTTTAGCATGCATTTTTCTGAAGGTTATGAAATCTGAAACTCAATGTGTCATTATTTAGTGACTTAATTCCTAAATGATTTGCCAGAAAACCACAAATTTTATGAGGAACAAACCAATATTATCTTTCAATAGAATTATGTATTTTTCCACAATAAATAAAAAACATACATAATTCAATCAACATAGTACTCTATTAAAAAACTGTCAACCACTCAAATGTTTAAGGGGAAAAGTTTAACATTTAAAAAAAGCAAATTACTATCAGATTATTAAAACAAGGAAGTGTAAACAAAAAGAGGTAAAATACCTAACTGTAATTAAGTTCAGATAATAAAATCATGGGAAATGGTTATAAAACATATACAATGTTTAAGGAAATAGCTGTTCCCTTTATCAATATAGTTTTGTGTAAGGTAGCAAGATGACAACAGTAAAACAAGTGACATGAAACATTTTTAAGATAGTGTGCCAAAACATGAATTGTTACCAAGACAACTTAGAATCACTGGAAGTATATGCATACAAAGCCTCTAAAACACTTACTACATTAGAAAAAAAGGCAGATATACCATTAGCAATAAAACATTTATATGCCAGTCCAAATGAATAAAATATTCAGTATTTTCCAAAAATACCAGGGATACAGCAATGCTGTCCAGTGACTCCAGCTTTAATTATACTAGCCACTGTATTAATTCTAGATACCATCACCAAATATATATATATATATATATATAAATATATAGAACATAAAGGGACAAATGCATTAAAATGTTTGAAAGCGTGTTATTCCACTGCACAAAGGAGGTGATATCAGGTGTAAGGAAACTACAGACTTATAAGCCTGAACTGTACATTGGATAAATGCTTTGAAAGGGTACTACTAAACTGCACATAGACAAACAATTACATCACATACCAGGAGATCATGTACAATAAAATTGATTATGTTTTTTACTAATGTTCTTGATGTTGTAAACTGTAGTCTCAGTAGAACACATTTTTTAGACCTTGCTAAAGCATCTGTACCACACTGTACTATTGTTGCCATACTATCTGAATAAAATATAAACACTTGTATCATCAATAGGTCACAAAGTGACTAAAAGATACAGAACCCAGTGTTAAAATCAGAAAGATATTAAGATCTTTTTCTCTGTGAGTAAAGTTGTGCGTCAAAGATCAGTTGTATTCTATTCTATTCTATTCTATTCCTGTTTATTTATGTCTGCTATTCCTACCACCCACAATATCTGGGTATCTAACCTTACTGGTTTTGCCAGGATAGCTGCAGCAGTGTAATCTTACCTAGACAACTCATACTGTTAGTTGAACAACTACCAAGTAAACTTTAACACCAGCAAATGTAAAGTGATGCATTTAGGTAACTTAAACAACCAGTACACTTATGCACAGTACTAGAAGGATGTAAAAAATCCACAGACCTATGGACTAAACAAAGAGCTAACCTTTTTTGGCAAACATGCTGCCATGGTAGTCAGAAAAAAAAGTAACTTTCTATTAAAACAATATTGAAATCAGTTATAGGCACAATATATTTGTCTCCATCTAACCATTTAAGAATATGGTTAGACCAATGTGAAAGTATGGTACTATTTTTTGCAAGGCTGGACCAACGGACAGTCACAAGTTAGAAAAAAAAAATCAGAAGTATTTCACAAAACAAACTATATACCTTACGGTTTTAGGATATGTTAAAAGATGGAATAACCTGGGTTGTATTTAGTTGATTCAAGACACTCAGTGGCAGTGCACTCCACAAGTCCTACAACCGAAACTGGCTTAACTGTTTGCTTCTCACTCTTTTCCCAGCACATAAAGCCCGGGAAGAGAGTGACAACCAATCAGCAGCCATTTAGCCTAAGCACGTCATGTACTTGCCTGCAGACGTCGCAGTCCGAACCCCTTCCAATTCTATGCAGTTTGGAACCGCATAGACTGCTGGGCATCACACTGTTGCCTTAATTTCCTCACCGGGCTGCAGCAAAAACAAAAAAAAAAGTCTTTATTTTAAACCGCCGCAACCCGAGGCGTTCAAAGTGCGCATGCGCGTACTCGCCGAGGCAGAGTCACGGAGTCAGACTAGAACTGCAACTGAACTTGAGACAGTAAACAAAAATACACAAAAAGGTACTTTTTTCTTTTTTTTGCTGAGGGGGCTGCAGTCCGGCAGTCCGATGCCACGAGCCGCCGCTGGCTATACTGCTAATGACAAGGGACAATATTTTTGAGCCACTCATTGAGATTTAGGTTAGATGGTAAAGGGAAGGGAGCTACTATTAATGAAGTCCTGCAATTTCTGTGCAGACTTATTAGTGCTACAGATTACCCAGTTAATGAGGGGGTACTTGAGGACACCTAAGAGGAAAGTGCTGGGTTGTATAGTGAGGTATATCCGTTTGTTTAGATAATTCTTGGGGTTGCCGGGGTCATGTAGGGGATATGCTAATCGGATACAATGTGATACTGCATTTTGTTTGTCATGAGAAAGATGATTGCAAATTAAGAGGTGTCATTGAATCTCACACTGACATAAATATTCTCCAGGAGGGGCTGACACAGACAAACAACTGGTATCAGAGTCATAGACTTAAACTAAACGCCAAGAAATGCATAATACTATTCTTTGGGAAATCATCCATCCCTGGTAACTATCATATTGACAACACACCCCTTAGAGATGACTCAGTAGTCAGGGACTTAGGGACACACATAGATAGTAATTTAGCCTTGTATCATCACTTGTCTACAGTGGTGAGGAAATCATTCTATGTTGCGCAACTTATAAACAAAAGTATGGCACCTAAGTCCATGGAAGTCATTGTTCCACTGTATTAGGCATTCATCAGACCTGTTATTGAGTACAGTGCCCCCTTTGTATGTACCTAACCAGGTATATCCAACAACTGGAACATCCACAGAGGTTCCTCACTAAAAGAATACAGAGCATACGTAATATGTCCTAGGCAGACAGCCTCAAAGCCCTATCTCTATATTCTATCTCCTACAGGTTTTTGAGGGGAGATCTATACCTGGCATACAGGGCATTGTCAGACCCCACTCTGATGGACCTCCTGCATATCCACAAAACAAAGAGTACCAGATTACCCATTCTAAAGACTTAAACCTTGCCTGCGATATAAATAGGACCTGCTGGAGAGATAGGTATGTATCCCAGAGACTATCCCATCTATGGAACATGCTCCCCATCTATGCAAGGAGAGTTCCTCCCTAATCCAATTCAAGTGCATCTTGGACAATTGGATGGGAAACTGGAAATTCATCCCTGGTTTGGCACCTACGTCTCTAATGGACAGAGGTAACCTATAAATGGTTCATCTCCCAGGTCGATGTTTACACTCATCAAGGGTATCAGAACTTGTCAGAGATTTGGGATGTATGGCTAGGCTTAAAAATTCCCTTGTAGTCATTAGCCTAGTGAATACCTATGAACCTATGAACCTATATATAGGAGTTCAAAGTCATTGTCATGCATTTGGAGTCTGGAAGTAAAATGGTTTCGTAGGAACACTGATACTCCCCCTTCCAGCTACACCTTCCAATTCATTGTTGGATCTGAAAAACAAATAGGCATTAAATCCCTGAGCTGCAGGTTGCTTTCTCTGTCCTGAACTCATACTTCAGTAACTATTCATATATCAACATTTTCAAGGGTTAGGATTGTCTCTAAGGAATGAATTGTTTTTGTCAAGGCATCTAGTATTGAGAAGTTCTATCTTATATATTTTTGTTGGGGTTGGGTATGTAGGTAATTTGATGAGAATGACCTTGACTGAAAAAAGCACTGTAGTGTACAAAAAAGTCCTAACCAATATACAGATGCCATAAGGTGAGAGATGCAGATCATCCCTTGCAAAGCACATCTCCTTCCAGGCTGACATATTGGATCCCATTAGAGTGGCATCATTAGCTAAGTTAACAAATACTGCATCAATGTTCAAGTTAACAAATACAGTCAGTTATCTTATGTTTGCATTGATGCATCTTTCTTGATGATGGTAGCAGACAGCTGAGTACTAGTTTCACACCCATTTCAGGTGAATAGTCTGACAGCTCCAAGAAGGTGCATCTCAAGTTATTCACTTCCACCTGAGCAATGACTAGGTCACATGTGCACCTGATATGAAGAGACTTGAATGTCCAAGTGACCTTGTGGATCCTGACACCTAGAGGAAGCTAGCTGTAAAGTCACCTATAACCAGGAAGTTGCCAGGTGAACCAACTTGGTCTTTCAGCATTAAAGTTTTCTGCATGCTAGTTGTGTGACCCATTTTTGTAACTGTGTTTTCTGTAGTGCCAGAGTGAGCTGTATATTAGTTAAGAGCTGCTGATGTTGGGCAGCATACATGATGAAGATTAGAATTTAGGCCGATGCATAGACTTAGGAGATCTAGGAGGCTTGGGTAGAGATTGCTTAACAGCATCAGCATAAGACAGTTTTGTGTTTGCATCGTGTGGATGTTGGATAGATGTGGGTGGAGGTATGATCATATTAAGCTCATTACATGTGCCTGGCTGTGACAGGGATGCCTGCAGCTGAGTTACGTATATACATATCTAATAGACAGACTCCTTTTGATTAAGTAGAAGTTTAATTATTAGTGAGCATGAGGCAGGTCTTACACCAGTGTTAGGATTCCATGTGCTATGAGGCTGTTGCATCTTCATGAAAATTGGCGCTGCTGAGTGATAATGTATATGAAAAACTAAAGAAGGGCTGGGAAAATAATACTGGAAGAAAGTGTGTTGAACTACTGATAAATTCAGCTCAAACCTGCACAGTTAAGCACAGTGTTATCCAGGCTCTGTAGAACATATGTAAATTGGCATAAGCCATTTAGACAGAACATAAGTGGCTAAATATCTCACAGGACTTAGAAGAAGCAGTACAGAGAAGGAGGATTTTTCTTGTGGCACACTACAATATAAGTAACTACCACTAGTGCAGCACTGTCCTCAGTGCAGCTCCAGACAGTAAATACTAAAGAAGAAAACAAAAAGACCAATGAAAACTAGGTAAAATCAAAAGCCAGAGTGCTCTAAGCTGCACAGCAACTGCAGCAATTAGTACAGATCTCACTCAAATCATTCAAGACTTTTCCAAATACTAATCAGGAGGACTTCCCACAACTAAAAACTGATCCCATTTCAATTAGAAAAAAAGTATGTAAAAAGTTTAATGACTTAATCATGCTTGGTTCAATTGTTGTTGCTCCCAATATCCTACCGTAAGAATCATTGGGTAATTTTTAAAATATTCATACTGCTCATGCTTCCTAAATTGGTGAAATGCACAGATTTGTATTAACAGATAGAAAACAATTCTGTAAACATAAAAAAGTTGAATTTATCATTGGCTAGCTGCAACCCCCATATTCAATCACAAAATCCAAAATTTAGCAAGGTACAAAGAAACTTTTTAAGTTATGGAAGCTGTTGCAAGGTAGGGCAAAAAAAAAATTTATTTATTTATTTATTTCAGTTTGATTACCAGGGAAGTCCACTGGGTCAAGAAGAACCCATTTTCAGTGGAGGCCCGGGGAGAAAAGCTCCAAAGGCAGTACAACCAATGCAATGTTTAAGCAATACAAAACATAATACAACAGCAAGAAAACAAAGTAATACACTGCAAATTCCAATTACAATAGACAGTACACACAGTAAGAATATTTTAAAATGCATATTTACAATAGAAAGTAGACACAGTAAGAACATTGAAGATGCAAATTTGCAATACACTGCAAAAACTTTTTTTTTTTTTTTTTTTTTTTGTGCTAACTATTCAATATTGTCATCATACAGTGAAGTTAGAGCCTGCTAAAAACAAAGCTAGAGTTTGAGTGTATAAAGGTGCAGGAGTATGGGGCTTAGTCTAGGAGTAACATTATTGGATTTGTACCAGACATTAAGTCGCAATGAGAAACTGATGCTGCAAAATGAAAGAGGATGGTTATTCAGACCACTGAGGAATGTTTGCATAGCAGTATGAAACCATAAATATAAAAAGTAGTTTTATTTCCAAGGTTCTTAACAGAGAAAGGTCATGGAAATTAATATTCCTTTTTGGAGAATTTGTATAACATCATGTCCTGTAGATGAATTAGTAGGCCAATGTTTTACTCAAGCACTTCAGAGTCTTTGCTGTCATCTTTACTTAACCAGGACATCATTCAGTTTTCTTAGCAAATTTGCATCAATCCCAATTTTGCTGCTGATTAATTGTGAAATGCTTGTGTATGTGAGCATGCTAACACAAAATGTTAAAATGTTCTGTTGAAAACAAAAATGTGGAGTATTTAGTAAAAAGATATAAGCATAAGATCTAGGGATCTAACTCTTCCGTAACATCAATAGAATGGTTTGTTAAGACAGGTATATACTGCTGAGGATACCATTGCTCTGGAACAGACTCTTAGTTCACATTAAACAAACTTCATCCCTGTCCATACTGGAGCTCATCTTTGATCTATGGATAGGAAACAGAACTTACCCCAGGATTGCCCCTGTACAATAAATGGTCAGAAAAAGCTCCTAAATGTTTTAACCCAAGCATGGGTCCCTTCAAATTATCTATGGTATGATCCCTGTTATTCTCAGTGGGGGTAATATATAATTATCAACCATGGGATGGCTAAGGCCAATCTCTAGTCAAATATAATAGGTTAATTTGGGCACAAAAAGTAAAAGTGGTCCACATGGGCAGCTAGCCAACTATGCAAGCCTAGTACTTACCTATGAACCTATAAATATAGAACTATGCAAGCCTAGTACTTATCTATGAACATATAAATATAGACTTATGCAAGATGATTAATACTAATGAATACTGTCACAGGCCCCTAATTTAACCCCATTGTGTTATCGTCCTTCCTCTCTCTGTAAACTGTCCTTGTTTCTCTCTCTTATCTCTCTCTCTTTCTTTATTTCTTTGTCTTTTTCCCAGTGTTCACATTCTTCATCTCTCTCTCTCTCTCTCTCTCTCTCTATTTCTCTCTGTCCCTCAGTCTGTCTTTCTCTTTTACACACTCATATCATTGAATATTTGTCTAGCCCTCACTGCAGGGAAATGAATGTAGCTTGAAACTAGGTTGAAATTACATGCATTCCGCTTGTATAACATCAGATATCCAGTACTACTCATTTTATCATTGCAAATCTAACATATCACCTTTAGAAACAAGCACTTGTGTGTCATGTTGGATATACTTGGTTAACTAACAAATATGCACTTCTGTTTAGTGTCAGTCTGCCTTGGTATCTTTCCTGCATTAGGAATAGCCAAACAAGGTTCTAGGACATCTCTTGATAACTTCTTTGAACATCCTAACTGACATGTCTTCATGCAATTTAAATATGTTTCTAAGATTTATATCACTCATGCTTAAGACATACGTGGATAAGTGAGTTGCTGAATCATGGTGACCCTAACTTCACCCTTGGACTACAAATCTATAAGCTCTAGTCAAAGCCAAAGATGACAACTTTGTTTAACCCCTACCGCAAAGCAAGAGAGTTGTAAAAGAAATAAGACATTGAAGATTGTTCATCGACAATTCTCATACATGTAGTCATGAAACCATGGATCAGGGTTATCTTGCTCTTCCAGGTGCACCCCAAAACACCATGCTTCATACCTGGAGTGCCTTAATATGTTCATGAAACAAAGCTTAACCAGACAGTACTCCTGGACTGAGTCTAAAAAAAGGTCCATGTGTATCAGTTCTCTACAATGGTTAACTAATAAAAACAAATTAATAAAAAGAGATTACATGTCTGTCATTTACTTTCAGCATCAGACTCTTCCATATCGTGGTTACCAGCTGTTCCAACTCTAGATGAATTATTAGCCTTTTCATAATATTTGGTAATGTATTCTTCTCAGAAAGAGCAGAATTACATATGTAGATTGTATAGGTTTGCTGCTTTTAGGAAATCAGGTGCCAACATTATGTACATTGTGGTATTTCTGTCTTGTTTAACTGCATATTCCCATGAACTCTTGCTTTCATTAACATTTGCCTAATGATTGCATTGGGCAGCCCATTTATCATTAAAATGTCAAAAGAAACCAATTAGGATATTGTAGTCTGGGTCAAGCACAGAATTTTGTAGTGTGTTGTTGCCTTGGAAAAGACAGGTGCAGGGTTTGAGTCTCACAAGGGATAATTGGATAAGCTTAAAATGGCTCGCAAGGGCAGTTAGCTTAGTACTAACCTATGAATCTATAAAAAACATACAATGCCCCACCCCCCCCAAAAAAGCTGATAAAGGTTAACTACCTATCTAACCTATCCGGTTATGCAAATAAATAACAGGCAGGTGCTGCTTCTTCTATTTGCCCAAACCCTCTGGCTGGAGCATATGCCTTTATAGTTCAGCACTTCCTGTTCTCGGAAACTTGTTTACATTGAACAGAGAAGAAGGTTGAAAAAGTGCATACTGATATCAAAACATTGCTTGGATTTCAGCATGACATTTTCTAAAATACACCTGTCAAAGCAGTGTTACAAAAAGTGTCTTTGAAAAAGCACTGAATAATGACATAATTAAATGAGGCTGGAAAAAACTACATTATTTTCTGTCACTTACATAATTGAACTTTTTGCTGGATTTTCCTAATTGGTTTTCCTGAAACTGAGAACCAGAGCTCCATTAATAGCATACGGATAATAACAGGGCTTATAATTTCACTGATTGACTAAAGACACACAGCTGTTCCATTTTGTTTTAGTTAAAAAGAAATGCAATGGCAACTTTTTTCCAAGGCAACAACACACTACAAAATTCTGTGCTTGACCCAGACTACAGTATTCTAATTGGTTTCTTTTGACATTTTAATGATAAATGGGCTGCCCAATGCAATGATTACGCAAATGTTAATGAAAGCAAGAGCAAGAAAATATCTTGTGCAACAGGATTTGTAGATTGGAAAAAAAAACAGATGTTAACGCATAATGTTTCCTAAAAAATGAAAACAATAAAGATTTTATTCTTTTTTCTTGGGTGGGGGGGGGGGGTACAGAGCACTGGTGTCCCACAACTGCGTCATATGCAGAAAATATGCAAAATATCAATTGCAGCTCAACAGGGTTTGTAGTTTGAAAAATGAAACAGATGTTAACTTGTGCTGCCTGTATAAAAGCCTCCAGCTATACTCTGTCACATATCGCCTACTCAGCGGTGATCTCTGCTTAACAGACAAGGCCATGTCAAACCCAGTGCTGTTGGACATGCTACACTTAAGGAAATCACAGTCTCTCACAGTTACATGCTCCAGCGATCTAAATCTGGTCATCACAATAAACAAAACACGCTGGAGGGTTAGGTTCCTGACCCAGAGACTCCCCGTACTCTGAAATAGACTGCCCATACATGTCAAGCTGAGCGCCTCTTTGGCCGTCTTCAAAAGGAACCTTGACAATTGGATGGGAGATAGGAAATTCACCCTGGGGATCACGTCAGTTGCCCTGCTAGACAGAGGACCAGGGAAAATAAATATACTGGGAAGAAATATCCAGGGAATTGATATGGCTAGGCTTGTATTGGCCCTAGGGCCGATAGTCTAGTACCAACCTATAAACCTATGAACTTATAATGTTTCCTCAAAAATGAAAGCACAAAAAGATTTTATGCTTTTTCTTGGGGGAGAGCACAGCACTGGTGTTCCACAACTTTGTCATATGCAGAAATATGCAAAATATCAGTTGCAAATAAAAAGGGGGCATTACACAATAAAGTAGTATTTTGCATGAAAAGGCAAAAACATATGTTTAGTTACTGCACACATCTGCTTATATGCACTCACATACACAAACAGGTACACACACATAGACACATGCGCTCACACACACTTACACAATATCAACAATTCCTCTGAGAAACCATTCTAGTCGATACAAATTGTAGATACCTATCTTATTTACAACAATACTCCCTTTACAGTAGTTTTTTTTATATTATTTAACATCAGGTTTATGACATGTTTTGACACATCGTAAAGAGAGAACTGCCCACCTCCCTTGCTTGAAAGCCCCAGTTTATAGGCCCTCAGATGGGCTGTGAGCCCTGGTCAGGACACTGCAATAGTAAACTTAAATGGCTGTAAGAAGAGCACCCACCTACATTGTTTAGTATTCCCAGCCCTGGTGCTTACACATGCTATGGGGGCGTGGTCTGTGACCTATGTAAAGTCCCTGACAAGGAGATCATATTTCAGTTATCAGAGTGCTCACTTCATCATTAAGCATTCCTTCTTCACAGTGGACTATTTGGTGTCCATACTACTTAGCTTGTGACTTAAAAAGCATATAGGCAGGTGTTCCTCCTAAGATACCCATGACAGCACTGCTCCTAGTCCTTCCTGTGATGCATCACTTTAAACTAAGAAGGGTTTAACGAAATCTGGGGATAATAAACAGGCAATGAAAATAATGTCTCCTTCCACTGTATAAAAGCATTGTGTGATCATGTGTTCTAGTTTCCATTTTACTTTAACAGGCATCTTCACCTGGGTTAAACCTGTAAGATGTCATGCTATATATGAAAATAGGGTCCACATTTTCAGAAGGACCCAACTATCCTTAAGACTGTCTTCACTTGTTTGTTACTGCCTGAAATGGGATAGTTTTTTGGCGCTTCTATTTTTTTTTTTTACATTTTAGGGAAGAATAGCACCACTACCTTTAAAATAGCCTACATATTTTTTACCTCTGTTATGCCTATTGGAGCCACTGATTATTGAAATGGCTTATCTCATCTAGATAGGAGTCCCCATCCTCAGAGTTCACTATGACATTATCTAGGACCTAGGCAAGGTAATAGACCCCCCTGTCCCCAGCCACTGCAGTATCCCCAATTACTATAAACACTGTCAAACCTGTCAATGTACATACTATTGTCTTCTTTACTTTTGTAATGATTACAGAGATTTGGATTTAATTTAAAACTTTTACTTCAAATTTCATAGTACAAGCACTGATGGTCATTTGCTGGGCAATACAAGACAGTCTCACATTGCAAACAGACTTAGCAGGAACAGGAGTAAACTTCTTTTCCTTCTAACTCACATCCATTACAAACACAGTGAAACTCAGGACTATGCATAAATGCCTATGTATTGTTCAATAGAGGAATATTTGTTAATGTGTTTAAAATTTGTAGTTTTGGATACTTTTTCTAGTAAGTAGTAAAGCAAAATGTATTAACCAATAATAACAGCAGTAACCTTTTCAGAATATTTCAATTATAAAAGGCCATTCAATATGCTGCTATTATAAACCACCAACATCTATACTCAACAATTATGGCCACTTTATTGACTATGTACATATCACATGTCTCATAAAAAGACCACAGTAACATGCTCCAGTTTGATTTATACAAAAACGCACTAGTCCTGTAAAGATGGACTAATGACTTTTTTTATTTTATCAGCTCAGCAGGGTCAGTCATTTTTATTCACACACATCCCCCAGACCAGGAAATTATAATTACATTGTTGACTACATCCTTCTTAGATGTGTCAAAAATTAATGATAATGACCAGTCATGTATTTTAAATTTGTTTAATACAAACACACAGTAGCCAAAGTATTCCAATTTAATTTGCAAACACTAGCCCTGCAAAGCCAGATTAAATACTGCTTAAAATGACTAGATGATAAGACTATAAGGTAGTTTTATCCACAGAGATTATCCCTACCCCACCCCAACCAACATCTGTAGTCACTTTGTTGACAGTGGACATCTCTTATTGCTTTGAAGAAATAAATTATGAGTACTTTATTGGTATCTTTTGATAAACTAAATGCAATTGCATAAAGATCACTAGCATCAGACCATAAGATCCACCCATGTGTTGCACATTATTTAGGAGAACATTAAAAATATTAAATACCAGAAAACATATGCTGTTAATATGCACAATTTCTGTAAAGTAAAAGTTATTTGAATAATTCCACATCCAAGAGAACAGTTACTAATGCAGAGGTTGCTGCTGCCAATCAACTTTGCATTTCAGTGTCTCATCTATAAATGCAGTGCCTCCTGCACTTGAAGAATAAATCACCTAGGTTAGGCTAAAAAATTGTGTGCTGGTGACATAGCCAGAACATTTCTTGAACTGGATAGCTATATAATAGGGAAAGACTGGCAAACAACAGCAAGTTCATAGTTGCTAGACATGCAGTCCCAGAGATCATTAAGCAGCATGACCAAATACCCAATTGCTCCAAAGCACTGTCTGTTTAAGTCACGTGCTCAATGTAATACACAGTAGATAAATGAAGGTGGAAAGATTCAAACTCTTTCCCTAGGAAACAGATCTTTAACAAGTCAGAGCTTTAGTCTTCTGTGCTAACCACCAACATAAAGTTTTTTTTTTACTAAATGCTGAAATCCTTTCCAATCTGATCTCAAGTAGAAGATTGCATCACAGTAATATGTGCAATAGTGACTACATAATAGATGCTGAAGATCAGAAGGTTAGCATTATCACTCCAAATAGTGCAGATTATATGACCTGGCCAATGTCAACCCCTTTGCCATCGCTGGAGGCCATAAAGAAAGTACTGTAAGCAATATAGTACTAAAATGCAAAATGTTTAGACTGCATTACTCAATCCTTGCATATTAATGAATTAATTTTTAGTGTAATTAATAAAGAAAAACAATTAAAGATAATATCAATAATGCAGTGGGTTTTGTTCAACAACCCACAAGTCATACAAAAATCAGAAATATTGCTGCATACAACACTATTCTGGGTGGGTGGTGGGGGGCTTACATGTTTGCAGCACACCTCATTTCATTTTTGAATTCCCTATGCCTTCTCTAAACTTCTAAGAAATTTTCTTTGGATAGATGTAAATGTTGGAGGTGTAATGGGAAAGAAAGAGATAACTGGGAACATACATTTTGGGATTGTAATGAGTTGCCAGTTTTTAAATATTCCCTACGGAAGTACTCTGTCAGACATTTTGGATAAGGAAATGTCTGAGACTAAGGAACTGATTCCTTTGAGCTGGAACACTGTATCTGAATTGCCTAACCATATTAAGGCCTTGTAAAGTTTAATTCTGTTGGCTGCCAAAAAAGCAATTACTAGAAAATGGACATCAAAGTCAAAACCACCTGTATTTCAAGTACTGAATATTATAAAAGAGATAAAAGAACTGGAAGAGGGACCTTAGAAAAGGGAAGGAGTGAATTATCTAGAAATGAATGGAAATTGTGGAAACAATGCATGCAGAAAAATCTTCAGGAGGAGGAGTGAGGTTTAAGGGAAGGCAACAATTGAGACAATTATGTAATGCTGAACTGATGATAGTTATAAAGAAAGAACAGATATGAGATGTATAAAGTATGTAAAAGGAAAAAAATGTTATCTTTTCTGTTAATCTATGTGTTTAAGGGAAGGCAAGAACTGAGAAAAAGTATGTAATGCTGAACTGATGATGATGGTTATATAGAAAGAAAATATATGAGTTGTATAAAGTATGCAAAATGAAACAAATGTTATCTTTTCTGTTAATGTATGCGTGTCTGTGTCTTGCGTGATTATTCAATAAAGGTGTTTTAAACAAGAATAGCTATTCCATCTGACATCATTTACTACAGCTTTGACCTACATGAATGGCTAATAATGTTGCATTGTTGAAGCAACACTTCCGGAGTCAGCAAAGCTGGACTATGGACAAATGGGGACCTATACAATGAAATAAATCAGGCACCTGCCAGCCATACAAATATCCCATTCCTCATAGCTATCAACCTTGTACCTCCTAAACTGGGACTAAAACAGAATTATTAAGAAAAAAAACCTCCTAAATTCAGGACACTTTTAAATATCATTAATTTTCACACAGAGCTTCCTCAAAGAATGTCAGTTTTAGTAGGGAGAGAGCAAAACAAATGTTTTATATAAAAATAGTGGCATTCTTAGTAGTTGGGGGCATTTGGGAGGTACTCCTTTACTTATGGATTTATAAATGAATATAAGTGTGCCGATTATTACAAGCTAAACGAATAAGTACAGGGTGGAATTGAACCTTGTGCCTTCAATCTATGAGGTAAAGACATCAACCATTACACAAATCCTCCCACCTACTTGGATGCCTCTCCCAATTACAATAGACTCTGTTCAAACTTGTACAGTGTACATACTATTTTATTTTTTACATTTACATTTATCACACAAAGGTTTGGAGTTCATTTAAAACTTTTGTTTCAAATTTTACAGAACAAATACTGACAGCTGTTTAAAGAAAAACACATTCTCTCATTGAAAAGGCTTATCATGCAGTAAACTTTGCTTCCCTTGAAACTCACATTTAGTGAAAATGCAACTGGCAACCCATTAAACGACAAGAGACATGCTAAGATTCATCCTCAAAAGCATACAGTAAACTACTAATTAGTGTCTATATGAAGGGTGTAGGAATTGAAAAAATAAATGTGTAAGGGATTTGCTATCAGCCTGGGGCAGCCCACTGGACACCAGTGTCCCTTTCCTGGAGTAACACAGGACTACCATTTGGTGAAGTAACTTGCAGAGTCAGAGAAAAGACAGCGGGAATCAAACCATGTACTGCAGACAGCAGCTCTTTAACAAGTCCGTAGCCTTACTCCTCTACACTAAGTACTTGATAAACTACAAAAGTATGTAAGTCTGTGAGAGAAAGTACCTCTCAAGTGTACCTCATTACAAGGAATGTCCCTCATTTGGGGTCTTAAAAAGTTCTTGTTCCTCAGGTTTTCATATCATTGTTAGATTGCTTTAGCTGATCTCCATGGTAAATAAAGCTTAATCTTATTAATTCACCAAAATAACTTTTTATAAGAAAAAATTGCTCATTCTTACATAACACTTTTTGACCATCATAGGAGCTTCTTTGTTGAAGCTTTAAGTAAGCTGTTAGTGATTGTTCCACATTTTGCCCATTTGTTCCACATTATGACATGTAGTCTTCCTCATTTTTTTAGATGGAAGGCTAAACAAAAAAGGTAAAGGATGTCTGACAGTTGGTGTGGGAGGATTAGGGTACCTTCCTCCCATAGCTAAGGCTCAGGGTTTGACTCTGGGCAGGTCAGTTAACAGGACAGTACCCCCCCCCCCCATAACAGGGGCATTTTATACACACACACACACACACACACACACACACACACACACACACACACACACACACTCACACACACACACACACACACACACACACACACCAGAATAAAGCCTCATCCACCACATCAGACTAACTGAATCCAAATCTTATCATATATCCATCCACTGCCAAGGAAATCCAACATGTACAGTAAACTGAAATCTCCTGAGCACTGACCTGACAGCAATTAAACAGATGCATGTGCACTTACGTCTAATGTGGGAGACCTGATGGAAATCGTCCACTGTGTGCTTACTGCTAAGCACAGTATTCTGAGATATGCAACAGAGTGTTTTTTTATAACAACAAGCATTTTTTTTTTATTTTGTAAACATTTTTTGTTTTGAAAACATATCTGGACTGACACTGAGGTGCTGAAGCAAAGCATTTCTGGGAAGCAAAACATGTATTTCAAGGATAAAACATTGTTTTTAGCAACTACTTAAGCCTTGTTTTATTATTTTTAAAGTCATCTGGGCTGCCCAGTCAAACCTCTCAACCTTTTAGCACCAGAAATATGGATAAAGTCTAAAATAATGGACGGGGAGGCAAAGTGTCACTCATTTTTTTTTAATTCTTTCATCACCAAAGTCTTAAACATTATCTGTACGTTCTCTTGCAGAAACTCTCAGAGGGCCTGGTGTTTTCTATGGTTTGCATTAACTTTTCTTCTGGACTGGTTTCACTATAGTTTTTTAATTAGGTGTGTTTTGCCTTGTATTTCTGAAAACTCTCCATTGTTTTTTAAAAGAAGCTCCTTTTTCTCTTGTTTCTGTTGCTTAGACAGGTATACCTGCATTGCAGGCCCAGTGAATAATTTTATTTTTCCACCAGATCCATCAGTTTCTGCCATTAAGCCAAATAAAGAGGTTTGTACTAAGTTTAGGAGGATAAACAGGGTGATGAAAATGGGGTAAGTAATTTCTTTAGAAACAGAATAAGACTGAGACAACCACAAAGAATTAAAATTAGGTATTCGATGAGGGAACAGCAGTAGAAATCATTTAAGAAGATACTGAGGGATTGGAAGAAAAAGGCTTACAATATTTAGTGCAGGTATAAGGAATGGAAAGGAGCGGACAGTAGATATTCTTTGAGCAAGATAAAGGGGGTGTCTAGTTTTAGAGCAGGAGTTGGTTGAACAGAAGTTCAGATATGGATAAAACGAGGAGGAACAGAAATAAAATGAGGTTAAAAGAACGGAATATCACTTGGGAGTTAAATGAAAATGAAGAACGCAGTGAAAGTATAAAGAATTGTTTCAGGATGAAGAGTATAGAATATGAACAGCCAAAGCATGTGTTTCAAGGGGATTGAGCATGTGACAGTTTGTATAAACTGAGATGTACTGAGTACTGTGAACTCTGAACTGTGAATAATGGAAAAATACTGAACAAATTAGAGTCTGCCTGAAAGCAGGAAATGTGCCTTTTATGGAAGTGTATCTGATTCTCTCTTCTGCCTGGAAATATGATGATGTGAATTGTCTTATGTTTACGGGTAAACCTTTGTTTGGTTATTTGCCCTATATGATGATCTAACTGGTTCAGTTTTATATTTTTGTACTGTCAGAAATATCACCAGTATATAAGCTTGTTTAATCGTTTGTTCTGGGAGTCTCCCTGGTGTTTTCCATGAGGCTTCTGCACATGTGTACTGTAGATAATAAAAACGACTGAAAGAGAGAGAGAACTGTATCTGTCTTCATTTTTAAAAGTATTCTGAAATGTAACAATTGGTGACATTTACTCGGATCTGAATTAAGAGCAAGCTGCAGCAGTCGATAAGTGAACGAAATGCTGCTAAGAGGGCCCACAACAGATTTTTCTGTTTCTGTAGTATTTCTTTCATTTTTCTGTCCCTGTCTGCCTTCTAAAATTTTATGAACAAATTTTTTTTTTTTATTTTATCTGACAAAGTTATGATTTCTCTCCTTCAGTCATTTTAAGGTAAGTGGCATGCATTTCTTTTCTGCTTTAAATACGCAGTATGAGAGTAGGGTTAATACGGAAAATACTGGCGTCATACATATAAAAGGAGGAATGAGAGTGGGGTAATAAGACATTTTTATAACACCTTAGCTAAACCTGTGTTAAACAGGTATAGCTTCTTGTATGAGAGTGGGGTAACGACGTTTTCATAACGCCTTAGTTAGACCTGTGGTAAACAGGTATAGCTTATTGATTGATAGTGGGGTACTGAGTGAAAATGGGAGCGAGTGAAGGAAAAATAAATGAGCCAGAAAAAGGTACACCAGCTGGTTATATGTTTTATCAGGTGTCCCAGGACAGTTGCATGTTTTTAGATCAGTGGATCGCCCTTACTAAGGATGACGGCGATCTTGCTTTTCCCGAAAATGGTAGTTTTGATAAAGATGTTCTGACTAATTTACAAAAAAAAAAAAAAAAATACCAGGGTTGTGCTGGGCAGCTTTTAATAATTGGATGTGTGAGGCTAAAAAATGAAAAAAAGATTCATTCATTAGTATTCTTAAGGATAGTCAACAAAAGTTAAAAGAGCAGATAAAGGAATTGCGACAAACTACTAAAAATCTAAATATAGCTAATGGTAAACGTTTAAAAGAACCACCCTTTAAGGGATTATATCCAGTACAAAAATTAAATAAATTACAGATACCTAAATCATCTGAAGATGATAATCCATGGTTTCCCCCACCCCCTACGGCTCCTCCACCGCAATATCAACCTTCACAACTACAGTATGGAACTGTTAGTTCTACAATACAGAGTGAAGGCCAGCAGAGAAAAGAGCAAATCATTCCTGACCCCAGACAGGAAGATCAAGTGATAGGAGGCCAGTCTAGCCACCTGGCCATAGAACAACCTGACCAAATAGACTCAGGCAAATCATCCCCTAGAGTAACCCGCTCTAAGATAAAAAAAAC
The DNA here is from genome assembly GCF_019279795.1 of Protopterus annectens. Lineage (NCBI taxonomy): Eukaryota > Metazoa > Chordata > Ceratodontiformes > Protopteridae > Protopterus > Protopterus annectens. Next base: position 346,195,079 of record NC_056745.1, on the reverse strand, counting down.
AGCACAAAACAAAGTATAAATGCTTTTTGAGCCTAGGTCCAGTCAGCCGAAAATACCTCAAAACAGGAAAACTGTATATTCACAAAATGGTAAATATTATAAGCAATGCCCAATTGTGATTAAAGGCAAGGATAGTTACATTAGTCCAAATAAATCTCATCAAAGCTCTACTTCTGATTCGAGCATGAGCTCATCAGATGAAGCTGGAGTATTTCCACTGAGGGAGGTTCCAAATCCAGCACATGCTAAAAATGCAGAACAACCGGCTACTGTAGTCACACCTAAGGCATGGTCGGCAGTTAATTTTCAAGCTATTACTAAATCACTTCCGCCCATTCGTAATAACCCTCTCAAGTGTACCTCATTACAAGGAATGTCCCTCATTTGGGGTCTTAAAAAGTTCTTGTTCCTCAGGTTTTCATATCATTGTTAGATTGCTTTAGCTGATATCCGTGGTAAATAAAGCTTAATATTATTAATTCACCAAAATAACTTTTTATAAGTAAAAAATAGCTCATTCTTACATAACACTTTTTGACCATCATAGGAGCTTCTTAGTTGAAGCTTTAAGTAAGCTGTTAGTGATTGTTCCACATTTTGCCCATTTGTTCCACATTATGACATGTAGTCTTCCTCATTTTTTTAGATGGAAGGCTAAACAAAAAAGGTAAAGGATGTCTGACAGTTGGTGTGGGAGGATTAGGGTACCTTCCTCCCATAGCTAAGGCTCAGGGTTTGACTCTGGGCAGGTCAGTTAACAGGACAGTACCCCCCCATAACAGGGGCATTTTACAAACACACACACACACACACACACACACACACACACACACACACACACACACACACACACACACACACACACACACACACACACACACCAGAATAAAGCCTCATCCACCACATCAGACTAACTGAATCCAAATCTTATCATATATCCATCCACTGCCAAGGAAATCCAACATGTACAGTAAACTGAAATCTCCTGAGCACTGACCTGACAGCAATTAAACAGATGCATGTGCACTTACGTCTAATGTGGGAGACCTGATGGAAATCGTCCACTGTGTGCTTACTGCTAAGCACAGTATTCTGAGATATGCAACAGAGTGTTTTTTTATAATAACAAGCATTTTTTTTTATTTTGTAAACATTTTTTGTTTTGAAAACATATCTGGACTGACACTGAGATGCTGAAGCAAAGCATTTCTGGGAAGCAAAACATGTATTTCAAGGATGAAACATTGTTTTTAGCAACTACTTAAGCCTTGTTTTATTATTTTTAAAGTCATCTGGGCTGCCCAGCCAAACCTCTCAACCTTTTAGCACCAGAAATATGGATAAAGTCTAAAATAATGGACGGGGAGGCAAAGTGTCACTCATTTTTTTTTAATTCTTTCATCACCAAAGTCTTAAACATTATCTGTACGTTCTCTTGCAGAAACTCTCAGAGGGCCTGGTGTTTTCTATGGTTTGCATTAACTTTTCTTCTGGACTGGTTTCACGATAGTTTTTAATTAGGTTTGTTTTGCCTTGTATTTCTGAAAACTCTCCATTGTTTCTTGAAATAAGCTCCTTTTTCTCTTGTTTCTGTTGCTTAGACAGGTATACCTGCATTGCAGATCCAGTGGATAATTTTATTTTTCCACCAGATCCATCAGTTTCTGCCATTAAGCCAAATAAAGAGGTTTGTACTAAGTTTAGGAGGATAAACAGGGTAATGAAAATGGGGTAAGTAATTTCTTTAGAAACAGAATAAGACTGAGACAACCACAAGGAATTAAAATTAGGTATTCGATGAGGGAACAGCAGTAGAAATCATTTAAGAAGATACTGAGGGATTGGAAGAAAAAGGCTTACAATATTTAGTGCAGGTATAAGGAATGGAAAGGAGCGGACAGTAGATATTCTTTGAGCAAGATAAAGGGGGTGTCTAGTTTTAGAGCAGGAGTTGTTTGAACAGAAGTTCAGATATGGATAAAACGAGGAGGAACAGAAATAAAATGAGGTTAAAAGAAAGGAATATCACTTGGGAGTTAAATGAAAATGAAGAACGCAGTGAAAGTATAAAGAATTGTTTCAGGATGAAGAGTGTAGAATATGAACAGCCAAAGCATGTGTTTCAAGGGGATTGAGCATGTGACAGTTTGTATAAACTGAGATGTACTGAGTACTGGGAACTCTGAACTGTGAATAATGGAAAAATACTGAACAAATTAGAATCTGCCTGAAAGCAGGAAATGTGCCTTTTATGGAAGTGTATCCGATTCTCTCTTCTGCCTGGAAATATGATGATGTGAATTGTCTTATGTTTACGGGTAAACCTTTGATTGGTTAATTGCCCTATATGATGATCTAACTGGTTCAGTTTTATATTTTTGTACTGTAAGAAATATCACCAGTATATAAGCTTGTTTAATCATTTGTTCTGGGAGTCTCCCTGGTGTTTTCCATGAGGCTTCTGCATGTGTGTACTGTAGATAATAAAAACCACTGAAAGAGAGAGAGAACTGTATCTGTCTTCATTTTTAAAAGTATTCTGAAATGTAACAATTGGTGACGTTTACTCGGATCTGAATTAAGAGCAAGCTGCAGCAGTCGAGAAGTGAACGAAATGCTGCTAAGAGGGCCCACAACAGATTTTTCTGTTTCTGTAGTATTTCTTTCATTTTTCTGTCCCTGTCTGCCTTCTAAAATTTTATGAACAATTTTTTTTTTTTATTTTATCTGACAAAGTTATGATTTCTCTCCTTCAGTCGTTTTAAGGTAAGTGGCATGCATTTCTTTTCTGCTTTAAATACGCAGTATGAGAGTAGGGTTAATACGGAAAATACTGGCATCATACATATAAAAGGAGGAATGAGAGTGGGGTAATAAGACATTTTTATAACACCTTAGCTAAACCTGTGTTAAACAGGTATAGCTTCTTGTATGAGAGTGGGGTAACAAGACGTTTTCATAACGCCTTAGTTAGACCTGTGGTAAACAGGTATAGCTTATTGATTGATAGTGGGGTACTGAGTGAAAATGGGAGCGAGTGCAGGAAAAATAAATGAGCCTGAAAAAGGTACACCAGCTGGTTATATGTTTTATCAGGTGTCCCGGGACAGTTGCATGTTTTTAGATCAGTGGATCGCCCTTACTAAGGATGATGGCGATCTTGCTTTTCCCGAAAATGGTAGTTTTGATAAAGATGTTCTGACTAATTTACAAAAAAAAAAAAAAAAATACCAGGGTTGTGCTGGGCAGCTTTTAATAATTGGATGTGTGAGGCTAAAAAACGAAAAAAAGATTCATTCGTTAGTATTCTTAAGGATAGTCAACAAAAGTTAAAAGAGCAGATAAAGGAATTGCAACAAACTACTAAAAATCTAAATATAGCTAATGGTAAACGTTTAAAAGAACCATCCTTTAAGGGATTATATCCGGTACAAAAATTAAATAAATTACAGATACCTAAATCATCTGAAGATGATAATCCATGGTTTCCCCCACCCCCTACGGCTCGTCCACCGCAATATCAACTTTCACAACTACAGTATGGAACTGTTAGTTCTACAATACAGAGTGAAGGCCGGCAGAGAAAAGAGCAAATCATTCCTGACCCCAGACAGGAAGATCAAGTGATAGGAGGCCAGTCTAGCCGCCTGGCCATAGAACAACCTGACCCAATAGACACAGGCAAATCATCCCCTAGAGTAACCCGCTCTAAGATAAAAAAACAGCACAAAAAAAAGTACAAATGCTTTTTGAGCCTAGGTCCAGTCAGCCGAAAATACCTCAAAACAGGAAAACTGTATATTCACACAAGGGTAAATATTATAAGCAATGCCCAGTTGTGATTAAAGACAAGGATAGTTACATTAGTCCAAATAAATCTCATCAAAGCTCTACTTCTGATTTGAGCATGAGCTCATCAGATGAAGCAGGAGTATTTCCACTGAGGGAGGTTCCAAATCCAGCACATGCTAAAAATGCAGAACAACCAGCTACTGTAGTCACACCTAAGGCATGGTCGGCAGTTAATTTTCAAGCTATTACTAAATCACTTCCGCCCATTCGTAATAACTCAGCAAAGTTTCAACACGTATTAGCTGGACACATATGCTTACAAAATTCTACTATAAAAGAAGTTAAAGCTGTCCTCCAATACGCTGTTCCAGCTGATCTGATAAAACGTATCTGGGATCATGCTAATGTCCCCACCCCAATACTAAAGCATAACACACAAGGGAAAAATGGTTTTAAAGCAGTCAGACAATGAATAGTTGATGCTATCATCGTCATAGTGCCACCTACCCCAAATTGGTCTAAGATTAAGGCAGTCATACAGAAAAAAGAAGAACCTATAGATAAATACTTTCAACAACTTACTGATGCCTTTGAGGCATATTCTGGATACCTAGAGCCCACTGAAGGGCCAGTACAGAGCAGGCTGTCAGCTGCTTTTGTAAATGGGTTACACCCTCAAGTGATAGATACATTTAAAAAGTATGTTTAAATTGGCCTAGTCTGGGCCTGCATGAGTTAGTTCAACAAGTACAATACCTATCTGACCATTTGGCTAAAAAAAAAAAAGATTTACAGGAAAAATTAGTACAAGCACAAATTTAAATGTGTAACGCTTTGGGCCAGCCCGGTCACTGAAGTAGAGGACGAGGGTGGGAAAGGGGGAGGGGTAGAGGTTACAGTCCAGCTACTCAAAACAAACAAAACTATCAAGGTACGCAACTGACCCAACCCCAGAATCCAAGTAATCAGAATACATGTTTCAATTGTGGCCAAATAGGCCATTAAAAAAATGAGTGTCCATATTTGGCTGAACAACCTGCACCATACACTGAGGCGCCACAACAATGAAATTCTAACTGGACGCCAAACCCTTGACAGCAACCACAATGAAGGTTCCCTAAACAAAAACAACAGCAGTTGTACCCCTTCCTTCCTGTGGATCAGGACGGGCCACATGTTATGTTACTGGTTAAAAATAGACCATATCCATTTTTGATTGATACCAGAGCGACTAAATCTATGCTAACTAGCAGAATGGCCATAAATATTCCACTTTCTAATAAAGTAATTAAAAGAGTAGGCGCCTCCGGTATACCTATCGAGTATTCTGAAACCGTCCCAGTCCCAATAACTTTGGGAGCGCTGCAAGATAATCATGCCTTTTTGGTAAAACCCTCAGCGCCTTTAAATTTACTAGAAAGAGACCTGCTGTGCAAAATGGGAGCCACCATTTTTTGTACAGCTGATGGAGTTTATCTCCAAGTAGCTTCAGACCAACAGGACACTACTTTAGCAGCCTTAAATGATACCATTACATTACAACCAATGTATATTCAGTCAGAGTCTGACAGAAATAAAAATTTACACTGCCTACCCTCTTACTTGTGGACAACTCATAATAATGATGTAAGATTTTTGACTTCAGCTATCCCTGTAAAAATAACTGTAAAACCTGGAGCAAAGTTGCCGTGAGTACCACAGTACTCTCTGACGGCTGAAGCTATTTCTGGTATAGCCCCTGTTATTTCTGCACTAGCACAGCAAGGGATAATAGTACCCACCACAAGCCTGTGTAATACTCCAATATTACCAGTAAAAAAAACCTGGTAAAAAAGCTTACAGATTTGTACAGGATTTACGGAAAGTTAACAAAGCAGTTATGCTTGTCTTCCCAATTGTGCCAAACCCCACTACTATTTTAAGCTGTATCCCACCTACAGCTAAATGTTTTACAGTAATAAGTATTTCATCAGCTTTTTTCTCTATCCCAGTACATTCTGATAGTCAATATTTGTTTGCTTTTACCTACAAAGGGCAACATTATACTTGGGCCCGGTTGCCCCAGGGGTATGTAAAATCCCCGACTTTATTTTCAAGGAAAATGCATAGACAATTACAAGATTTACAACTACCGTCATGTTCAGTTCTAGTCCAATATGTGGACGATATACTTATAGCCTCCCCAGACAGTAACGCCTATAAAAAAGATTCTCTTTTACTGTTAAAATTTTTAGCCGCACGAGGATTTAAAGTAAATAAATCAAAATTACAATATTGTCAAGATAAAGTACAGTATTTGAGACACATCATTGAAATGGGTTCTCACCGGATACACCCAAACTGTATCAGTTCTATTCAAGCTGCACCTCGTCCTGTAACCCAGAGGCAACTCAGAGGGTTCCTTGGTCTAGCAGGATACTGCAGACAGTGGGTGTCTAATTTTTCAAAAATTACCGCCCCCTCTGTTGCAACTCTTAAAAAGGGACATTACTGACCCTCTACCCTAGATGGCACAGCATAATAAGGCTTTTCAGGCAATCAAAACAGCCCTGGTAAATCCTCCTGCCTTAGGGTTGCCGGACTATTCTAAACCTTTCATTTTCTTTTGTTGCGAACAAAATAAGACTTCTCTGGGTCTCTTAACCCAGCAACGCACTAAAGGATACTGAACAATTGCTTACTATAGCACTCAATTGGATCCGGTTGCTTCTGGTTACCCAGCTTGCTTACGGGCTGTGGCAACTGCTGCCGTTTTAGTAGACATGGCAGCTCCACTAACCCTGGGACACGACACTGTACTAGCAGTCCCGCATGCTGTTCAAGCCTTACTTCTGAAAACTAAAACACAATATCTTTCAAATGCAAGCCTTACTAAGTATAAAATAAGTGTAATGAAAAATCCTGCTTTACAAATTAAATGCTGCCCACCAGTAACCCTGCCTCTTTAATACCAACCTCAGACGAGGGTGAACCACATGATTGTGTGTTAGTAGTTAACTCTGTTCTTTCTCCTAGGTTAAATTTATTTGATACTCCTTTGCAAAATCCTGATTTAGTTCTTTTCTTTGATGGATCCTGTTTAAAAACAAACTCCGAAAAATTCCAAGCTGCTTGGTCAGTCTGCACACCGACTAAAGTACTGCAATCAGCACAATTACCTACAGGCGCCACCGCGCAGGCTGCAAAATTAGTAGCATTATCACATGCATGTAAACTAGCTAAAGACAAGTCTGTTACTATTTATACTAATTTCCGTTATGCCCATGGTGTTGTTCATAATTTTGGCATATAAAAAAAACGAGGGTTCTTAACATCCTCCAAAACACCCATTAAAAACCATTTTTATATCAGTAAGGCCAAAGAGGCTGATAGCTCAACATGGGCTTGGTTGACCAACCTGTTCTCAGGTTGGGGAGGTGGACTGTTGAAGCTGATTTTGTTAATTGCAGTATTAGCAATTGTTGCTTTCATTGTCTTGTTTCTAATCAAATCACTGATCTTGAAATTAATGTCTTCAAAAACTGTGAAAAAAGTGCCTACATTTTATATACCTGCAAATATGAGTGTAGATAATGAAATAAAAATGTCTCTCAATGATGAAAAGACCAGTAGCATGGTTATGCTAGATCTGTGGCAAATGTATGACAGGTTAAATGATGATGCTTACACAGCATCAAATGGGGGATTGTAGAATATGAACAGCCAAAGCGTGTGTTTCAAGGGGATTGAGTATGTGACAGTTTGTATAAACTGAGATGTACTGAGTACTGTGAACTCTGAACTGTGAATAATGGAAAAATACTGAACAAACTAGAGTCTGCCTGAAAGCAGGAAATGTGCCTTTTATGGAAGTGTATCCGATTCTCTCTTCTGCCTGGAAATATGATGATGTGAATTGTCTTATGCTTACGGGTAAACCTTTAATTGGTTAATTGCCCTTTATGATGATCTAATTGGTTCAGTTTTATATTTTTGTACTGTCAGCAATATCACCAGTATATAAGCTTGATTATTCCTTTGTTCTGGGAGTCTCCCTGATGCTTTCCATGAGGCTCCCACACGTGTGTACTGTAGATAATAAAAAACACTGAAAGAGAGAAAGAACTGTATCCGTCTTCATTTTTAAAAGTATTCTGAAACGTAACAAGAGTAAATGGCTTTGGTGAATTATAAGAGAGGTGGATAAAAGGAAATAAGACATCAAAGAATGAGTAGAACTGGGATGATGTATGAAAAAATGGTGAACAGTCTAAAGGTATCAGATGGAATAGGACTTCAAAGAGATTAAGAGGGAAAAGACTGTTGGAAAATTCAGAATGCTGCAGGTATTTGGAAAAGGAAATGGAATTATATAATATCCACAGAAAAAAAGGAAATAAGGACTAGAATATAGAATACGTTATATATTAAAGAAGTTATGGAGGCAGGGTTATTATGCCTTCTTAGAGTTTAATGTAGATCAGGGAACATGAAGAAAATAATATAGAATTTTGTAAGTGGTAGGATGGTTGAAGACAGAAATATCTAATTGCTTGGAAAGAGGAAGGTATTAGTATAGAAGAGACAGATAAAATAGGACAAGGGAGGTCGTAGGAAGTCAGAGTAGAGGAAGCTAGGTAGTATGGAGAAGGAATGGGGAAACAAGTGAGGATGGAAGAAGAAGGAAAGTAAAAGGGAATAACATTATAATATGAACAGAAGATAGTCTGGTATTTGCTGAGAACAAAGACCATATATGGAGGACAACAGAGTAAACACTATAATTTTTTTTTTTTTTGTGGATAAAGAAAAATGATTCGATGGTGATATAAAAATGTTGTGTGATATACATAATGTAAATTGAGACAGTCCCCCAGATTTACTAATCGTCCGTGCAGAACTAATCTAGACCTGCATGGAAGCGGCAGTTTAAGAGGAGGACGGCAGCGCTCCATGCATATTAATGAAGGTGCGCTGCCTGACCTCCTAATGCTACACAGAGCGTGAACAAGTGCAGGGGGTGTGTCTGAGAGCAGAGCTCTCAGAATAAATATGCCCCTGCAAAGTAGAACAGAAGAATGTGGAAATAAATGAGCGAGACTGCTCATAAGTGCCAGCATATCCCCACCAACAGTCCTCATGTGTTCAACAGCAACAGTACAGTCAAATAAAATTAAGAAATCCTTTTATTTTTTTTTAAACCCTGAGTACAGTTAACCATAGTTGTGCTGGTTTGCTCATTGCTTAGCTACAGTTAAAGCAGCTGAAAAGGCTGAAGAGGATAACAAGGAATATATATATATACAAATGAAGCAGCACAGCAATAATGTAGTGGTTAGAGCATACGCCTAACGAACAGGCATTCCTGGTTCGAGTCCAATTGCAGCACATATCATTTTCCATGTGAAATCTGTATATGAACATATTTTTACATCTTACTGCCGTATAACCTACATAATAACATTCAAATGTGAACTGGAGTACTGTATTAAATGCACATGTGACGTGTCAGTGTCATAATGAATAAGGCACTAGTAAGCATGTTTAAGCACAAATAAGCAGTAGTAAGCATATATAAGCACTAGTAAGCGTGTTTAAGTGCATTTGCATGGGGGTAAGCATTGCCTACACAGATTAAGCAAAGTAGAAGCTAACTGAGTGTAAGAAACTGTAACCGAAGGTTAGCAGTACTTACCATCGTGCAAATCCACACAAACCCATGTACAACTGCTCAAAAGTACCGTAATCACACTGTATCCAATAGCCCTTGTTCTGCCTAGCAAAAAAATAAACTGCCTCTGCAAGGCTCAAACTCAGGACCCTGTATACTACAGTCACAGTAGTTAACAACTAAGCCATCATAGCAACAGATATGAATGAGGTATCAGCAAACTAATCCTCACCACAGGAAAATCAAAGCAAACATGTGAAGTGAATCCATGTACAGTGTGATGGTGGATAACCTGACCAGAACATAAATATGTGAACTGGAGTACTGCAGTAAGCATAGATCTGAGGTGTGATTGTAATAAAGGTCCCCATACAGTGTATGTACACATGAATCATGGATACCAGACACATATATAACCTGTAATGAAGAATAAATCATTGCCAAATGGCAAATATAGCGCTAATTAACTATTAAGCAATGCTAACAGCAGAACAGCTCAAGACAGTAAGTGTAAGAAATGTATAGTGCAGCCAATTCAATCTACCTACAGGTAAAACCTCTTTAAGCAGTGCCAGCCTTATGTAAGCAGGTGTGCCCATAGCTTAGCCTTTTCAAAACCGGGCAATCATGGGAAAGTGTGGGAAAATGGCTGTATTTAAACCTCACAGGTGTGAATACGTCTCATAACTGGTTGTAGATTCTTACTGGAGGTAGAATGGCTGGTGTGGGTGAAGGCACTCAATTTAGAGCACAGACCTGGGGCATCCAGGAGTCAAAAATCATGGTATGGCTCCTGGTAAAACACCATGATCAGAGACTACTGCAGGGCCAGTATCAGGGCTCGCAGTATAAAACAGAGGCCTGGGACAGTCTTGACCATGACCTCACCAGTGCCACAGGTATCCCTCAGACTGTCGAGCAGGTCAGGCACCACCATGCTGACCTGAAGCGGCGGAGGGGGGATGTACTGGAACAGTGGATCCAGGAGTCTTGGCAGATGCCCAATTCCTGAGCAAGTACTCATTCTACTAAGTAGTAAATAATTACCTCGCTTGTGTAAACTATGGATAGGTATGGCTAAATATCACTGCATTTCTCTGACAGCTGCAGATGAGCAGCCCATGATGCTAGGCTGCAAAGGCTGTGTCATGAGGCAGATTAGTAATCAGTCTGCATGTACTGTCAAGACAAATAAATATAAGAGCCTTAGAAAGTGTTGTACCAGTAGAAATAAATGTGTAATAGTCTGTGAATAAAGGTATAACCCCTGGAGTGCTTCTGTTTACTCTTCTCTCATACGTTGGCGATCTGTTCCATACTATAAATAGTACTGTTGTATCTTAAGCAGTGTCAACCACACTGTGGTATGCAGATAAAATGGGCATGAAGTCCTGCATAACAATGTTGGAAGTGCCAAGAGGTCAGTTATATTGTACAAGTTAGGGAGACTTAGATAGAAAACAGTCGAAAGCTGTACATCAATTCCCTCATAGCACAGTGTACAGTGATGTTAGCTATAATATTTTGTCACACACAGCAGGGGATTGAATCCTGGGAGTGCTACTAAGTTGTATGCATAATCATACCCCACAACTGTACAGATTTTGATACAATGTTCATATAGAAAGCTGTATGCATAATTACACCCAACTGTACAGAATTTGCTTGAATGTTCAAATTGAAAATTGTATGCATATTCATACCCCACAACTGCTCCAATCTGTCCAGCATGTCCAGATAAATGGCCCTTATTACTAGCTTGGTACCCTGTTCCCCTAAAAAGCCAGTGTGATGTTCCAACAATTGTTGGCAGCTGTCAATCACATAAAACTGATATTCAAATGTGTACATAGTCAGAGATTGTATATGGAAACAAAGCTGTCATTCTAGCACCTCACCCAAAGTGTATGACAGCAATTCCAACACATGTTGCATTAACACCTGCAGCCTATCATACCTGTATGTAAGACACAGGTCACGTATATAATAAACATACCAGTGTACAATATAAGGCCATTGTGTAGTGTAATAATGCATGTAAGGGAAAGACCACTGCAATGACTAAGAATGTTGTGGAAACTACAAGGATATATTAGTTGTTAACTGAACTCTCTCTCTCTCACTCCTACCATATATGCATAATAACCCAATGACACTCCTCAACTGGTATGTGTACACTCCAACCTTTTGCTCGGACATATGTCCTAATGGTTTATAAATATTCACATTTGTTTCTATGCATGTGCCATGTGAAAATATACCCATATTGGTGGCCTGTTGCCATCTATGAAACCTCCATGCTCCTGTAATGGCCACTGTTGTTCCATATATGCACGTGATCTGCTTGCTCTGCAACTGTGTTAATTCTGGTGTGTTTGGTTAATGGGAATACCTATGCATGCTGTTATAACTAATTCTGAATGCTGTTGACTGTTACTAACGCATATCTGTCATAAACCTGTGACAGCACAACTCATATGGGAAGGCCAGTCTCAGCAGACCCACCTGTCCCACCTCAGCTGGCCATGGCACTGGGCACCAGCACATCTGGGGCCCAGCCTGGGACCTCCTCCTCTGTGGGCCCTGTGCCACCCTCGGGTGGAACTGCTGAAGGGGTTGGGGCTTGCCCCCCCCTCGGAGCGGGCGCAGAGGGGAACCTGCCACCCGTCAACAGGTCTGAGCCAATGTGCATAGGGAGCTCGATCTGGAGTATTGAGAGTGGCTACGCCAGCCTGAGGGCCAAGTGGCACTATTAGAGGGTGAGCCTGTCCCTCCTATACAGCCCCCAGCACAGCCACCTTTAAGGACATGAAGGTGCAGTGGTGACTGCCCATAGGTGGGGACCTCAGTCCCACTGTTTCCAGTTGGGGGCTCATGGGCTTGCGACTTCCAAAGACCCCTCCCCATCCAAGGTGTGTACCCCCCACATGTGTCATATACTGGCCCCGTATACGTCTTGCGTGTCTTGTCTGTTAACCTACCCAACCTACGTCCCCAAATATACCTACTACCCCCCCCCAACATCCCACTCTCACCTCAAAAAAGAAAAAAAAAGGCAATCTGTTCCCACAAAAAAATCTCACCCCATACATAGCTGTCCATTTCGCACACATGTCCACTTGGCACATGTAATCTGGTCTTATTGGCATCACAATGAATATATGTTGTCCTCACCCCTCACTCAGAGGGTCCAAATGTACCTGTAAATATAGTGTACATGCACAGCTGTTGCTGTAGAAGAAATGGGCAGCTATGGACCTTTCCTGTACCCTTCCTGCACATGCCTAGCTATTTTCCCTACTTTCTTCCTCTTTGTGCCCCATTTTTCACCAATTCTATATAACCCCTTTTTTTTTCTTTTAAATGAATTAGCATGGGGGTAAGCTGCAGTAAGCACTTCTAAGTAGCAGCAAGCAGGTTTGCGCAGGTTTGCACAGAGGTAAGCACTGCTAAACTCTGGTTACAGTTTCTTATACTCAGTTAGCTGCTGAATTGCTAAGCCTGTGTAGGCATTGCTAAGCTCCAAGCAAACCCATGCAAACTTGCTTATAACTGCTTAAAAGTACCCCAATCACTCTGTAGCCAACGTCCCTTGTTCAGCTCAGCAACAAAATAAACTGCCGCTCCAAGGTTCAAAACCAGGACCCTGCAATCAATACACAAAGTGATTTACCACTAAACCATGGCAGACATACATAACTGGAAGTTTTCACAAACATATCATGCAGCACAATCAGTCAAAAGTACAGAAAATGTATTATTATCACACCACAAAACCTGTTAATGCAAGAAGTCTGGACAAAGTATGCCACACTGTGGGTACAAATAGGGATATATGTCAACTAATGCTCTGATACACTTAAAATGTTGCTAGTTACACCGTTATATGTATTAGAACACATACATAGAAGGATATGAAGTCTGAAACACAAAAGTGTTGCCACTAGTTACTGACTTCAATTTGCGATCATCCATGACAATTGCCAAGTGAATGAGGAACAGGCCATAATATGAGCTGAACATGCATGGACATATGGACAGATATATATCTTTAAATGTAGACAGATAGCTATATGTAGATATATATATTAATGTATGACATGCAAATAATCATATAACAGCAACTGTATATAGATACATGCATATGTTCATATGTATATATATATATATATATATATATATACATATATATAAAGATGTCTATATCTATAGATACATATATATATATATATATATATATATATATATAGCCATATATATATATATATATATATATATATATATATATATATATATGTACATACACATATGCACACGCAAAAGGTATCAGTAGCCATACATATGTAGAAGCAGTGTGGAAGTACTGGGTGCAAAGTATATCCCTCAGCCACAAGCCCTTCAACTGGCACCTGTGAAATGTGTAGTGTAGCAACCATTCCCAGAAATGAAAATACTGACATTAAACATATACCCACCCACAACTCAAAGGACATGACACAACACACAGGTATGCATACATATATAACCTGTATTCCTGTACTATACAATAATGTATGCCAGTACTGACACCACATAAGGTTTGAAATATGCAATCAGCCATGAATGCAAGGCCCACACAAAACAGTAGAAGCAAGCAATGTGTATATATACCATGCTATGCTGTCCAAGCAAAGGCCTTCAATTAGTACAACAGTAGGAACAGGATTTGCCTTCAGGATACGTAACAATCAACAATTACAGATGTAGTTCAGCAGCCTCCAATTATGCCCTGTAGTCAAGCCCTAGGGGGAAAAGTAGCACTTGTGTTAATGTCACAGTAACTTGTACATAACATTGCTTAACCTAACATCTCATTATCACACAGAATGACCCAATTCTTAACAGTTATATCACTGCCCCCCCCCCAAAAAAAAGGCTGTACAAGGGCAAGGAACACTGTGTACCACACACTTACCTCAGTAATGTACAAGGGCACAGATGTGTTCTCCAGCTGTTGCCCCCATATATATGGACATGACCCAGCTGTTGGTGTGGGAGTCCATAACATGACTGGGATGATAGCAGTAATGCTAGTGGTAAATAATGATAGGCCATTGCCTAGCAACTCTTCCTGTATCACAGCAGGACAAAGACTGGCATATATGTGGAGGACAGAGGCAGGAACCTAGGGCCATATTTGCATTATTGCTGTTACACACCCAGGAAATTGCTGGTGTTACAGGATTTGTTGCAGCATACCCTTATGCAGGGATGCGACATTGAAATACAAATGGATGTAGCCATGTACTGATAGCACTCAACAGACAGAATGCCACAGATATATTTGGGACAATACCTGTGTGGTGCACAGACAAAACCTAACAGCCAATCCCCCTAGTATCATACAGATAGGCCCACAGTTGAGAGCTATGCAGACAGACAACATTCCATGAAAAAGTACCATGTACACAAAAACCCTGTAAGAACAGCAAGATACATTGCACACAACAACACTAGTCATGCTGTCTGTAGGTCTGGAACCTTACCCAAATGTGGATTTGGCCTGTGTCTGCAAGTTCTGCTGTAAGAGGTATTGCTACCTGCTGTCTGTAACACTGATGTCCACACACAGGAAGGATGTCATCCATACTGTAAAGGTGAAGGGACAATGCCCACAGAAGGCAGCAATTTATAGTACAGGGTTGCCATGACAGTGGTTATCTGAAGTACTACACAGCAGGTTGCATGCAATTAGCAACTGGTGGATGCTGATTGGAGCAGAGGCCACCACCTGATCATGTGCAATACCAACAAAAGCATGCTGCAATCTATTCAAACCAGCTCAATCACTCTTCTGGAGAGACAGAGAGAGAGAGAGAGAAAACAAAAACCTTCAGGAAAGTTCACAAAGCTTAGGGTTGTGTTACAGTGGAAACAACATAACAGGTATGTGAAACAGATATGCATTCACTGGCGTGTAGTATATGGCATAGAATAATAGGATATATACCGTGAAAGGATGTATATGTGCCATCAGTACTTGTTCCTGTAATGATGTTGTGCTCAACAACTGCACTGGACAGTAGTATCAGTCCCTGTGGGCAGTGGGCATACCTGTCAAATGTGCAGACCAGCAGTGAATGGCAAAGATGTGACCCATGATATCTGTGTTCTGTAAATTACTGTGGCCAATGGCTGGTGGGGGTATTAATACCGCCATGATAGACACATGGGTGAGAGACCACACCACCTGCAGGACAGTCATGCTAAAGTGTAGCATGACATGCCCAACTGCCATTGCAGTATAATATGCTTATCTGAAGTTTGTCACCATATATAGCCCCCTAATGTTAGTCTGTGTTCACATGTGACACCTGTCTGTGTTGCAGCAAGGCAGAACAGTTCAGCTATGAAGTAAAGAGGGTACATGAGTGTGGTCCAGATGTTCATATGCACCCCACATACAGATACATATATGTGTTATACATATTCACAGCTGTGTATGTGTACAGAACCTTGGACAGTTATGCATTTATATAGGTATATAAACAACACAAAATGATATCTACACATATATGCACTTATGTATATATACATACATATATATACATATATATATATATATATATATATATATATATATATATATATACAGACAGATATATGTGTGTGTATGTCGACATGTATATAAATATATATATATATATGTATAGATATAAAACTGTATATATATATATATATATATATATATATATATATATATATATATATATATATATATATATATATATATATATATATATATATATATATATATATATATAGATATATATATATATACATGTCAATACATTTTCCCTGCCATGACGTGTGAGAGAACATCACACATCAATACACAACATACCTACACACCAGTACATGGCTGCAAGATGGAGTGTGGAGTGAGGTATGTAACCCATGTTGTTAACACATTGCAATTGTATGGGATGGTGGAATATATATGTTGGTGAAGGATATTAGGCACATATTGGTATGTAGGTCTGGTTGTGTGACAAACAAGACAGCATACAGGGCTGCTATATGACACATGTAGTAGTTAAACACTGTGGACGGGTAGTTAAATTTGGAATGTGGAGGCCATTGAGCCTCCATTTGGGAACAAAGGGAACATCTTGCTCACCCATGGGCAGTCATGACAGCATCTACATAGACATAGAGGTACCTGGGCTGTGCGCTGGGCAGGAAGGACATGTATATTGAACCTTGTGTATGTGTAGTGCATGCCTCCAGGTGATGTAGCACATACCTCATGTCACTGTTGAGCTCCGTATGCCCAATACACATGACCTACCTGGGTGACAGACACATGTCTGTGTGTGCTGCATGGGGGGGGGGCACCATCCCCTGAGGTGGTTCCACATGAAGGTAGTGATGGAACAGTAGATAATGAAGTTCCATAGTAGGCCACAGATGTGATGTGGACTGGTAACATGTGCACATTAGGTTGGAGTGGTGTTCCTGATGGCAAATAAGCCCTACATATACTGGTGTGTAACTGTCATGGAACATATGTGGGATGTTATAGTCCACACAATCCCAGAACATGTCCAACAGTATGCACAGATATCCCCAATGCTATAGAATGGCAGATGTGTAGCAATCACATAGCAGGCCTACCACATGCATATGTGGAAATATAGTGGCAGTGACAGTGGCATGCAGGTAAAATATTCTGTAACAGCCCTGCAACTCTAGTGTCCCCACAGGGAGCATGTCTATAACCACACAGCAGAAAGTTTTGTACAATTTAATATATGGCCCAATGGTACACATACTGGATACATACCACTAGCGTAGTGTGAACATTATGTTGGAGCTGATATGGTGGCAGGAGATTGATATGTGTACTATATTATTGTAAACTTGACATATGAGTTGTTCAGACATATTTCCATCATTATGTCTTTCAGGGAGTATGGCATACCCTAGAAACCCTGCATACAGTGCCGCTGAGGAGGAGATCATCATCACCAGCATCATCCAAAACTATCAGCTGCTCTTGTCATGGTCAAGCATGGACCAGCAGGAGAGAACAGCCATGTGGACTGATGTGATCCGCAGGGTAAATGAGGTGGAGTTGCTCAGCCGAACTTATGAGCAGATCTGCCACCATTGTAGTGACCTGCTCCAGCAAGTACAACGTCATGCCACTGCTGTGCAGGGTGACTACCTTGCAACAGGTGGGGGCCATAACACCATCCCCTCTCACCAGAGTGGAGAAGCTGCTCATCAGCCTGGTAGCACCTGTCCACCCGCAAGAGCTCCAGACCTATACGGTCAAGAAGGTGGGTGCTACTCACACACCACACATAGAGCATGCAGGTAAGGTTCCAGGGCATATTAGTAGAATACTGTAGTGTATGCATCTGTACAGGTATAGCATGCATGTTTGAGATGTGGGGTATGTTGCTGTGTAGTACCGAAAAGCAGTAATGCATAAACTGTAATACTGTGAACTTCAGCTGTTGTTGTACTGTAATATTGCAGCCACCCTGTAGCAATGCCATAGCTGTGGCCACTGACATCAACTCTATCCCATGACAATGTAGGTTTCTCTGGGATACCAGCAAGGCAGCGACCGGATGCCAGTGTGTATGGTTTAAGGTTATGCTTGGCAATTCACTGTGCATGTCATAGCTAAGGTGTAGATCATGTACACATGTAGCACACCTACCCATAATGCATGCTGTACATGTACACTGACACAGCACACACCTCACTAATGGGATTACCAGCCTCAAACACATGCAATACACAGTCCATCTCAGACAATTGTGGCTACACTTCAGTGCAAATTGCCCAGGCACAGCTGACATCTGCCCAACATACACAGCTATGTCATACACAAAGCAGTTGAACACGCTACATATAACAATATCCCACTCCCTCTGCTAACACATGCTCCAGGGTCCTAAACCTAATCAATACATTACACAGAACATACTGGGGAGATAGGGCCCTGTCCTGGTTAATCACCACACTGTGGAATGAACTACCCATATATGTCAGGCAATGCTACTCATTGGCCCTCTTGACAGAAACACTTGGCAATTGGATGGGGAATGGGGAATACACCCTGGGTAGAATGTGTGTGCCACAGCCTGACAGGGGCATAGGGGAATAACATTAGTGGGTGGTGCATGGCAGGGAACCCCTGTGGCTAGGCTTATGTAGGCCCCATTACCTTACTCACCTATGAACCTATGTGTACCACAGGCAACATCAGCCAGGGCTCAATCATGGTCAATAATGGACTCTGCACTCACCATAGGTACAGTACAATTTCTCTGTGGTTGGTCTAATGGTAATCTACCACTAATACATGCACCACTGATGATGATGTATGTGAAAACATCCTGCATGCTGACATGTGTGTAATTACAGGTATGTGTGTGATAGTGTATTGCACCATCACCTGCTATTGTGTGTGTTATGGGGTTGCGGGAGCTGTCTGTAGGTGCTATCTGGTGTAGTGTATGGGTTGCCATGTATGTTGACTGCATGTTTGTGTGTGTGTGTGTGTGTGTGTGTGTGTGTGTGTGTGTGTGTGTGTGTGTGTGTGTGTGTATTTACTGTTTAGTGGTGTTGTACAGATCTTGCAGTTTGTTCCCTGTTTTCCCCTCACAGGTGGCGAGGTGGGGCTGGGTTCCCGCAGGGAATCCAGTGTCACTGATACATACAGTGACCATGAAGATAGGTGTGTTGCGGCACAGGAAGGGTCATCAGGGGCTGCAGCTGGGCCACCCATTGACAACCTACACATATCCACACCATCCACACACACAGTCACACTGCCTTTACACATCCCATCACAATTGGTCCTAGCTGAGGGACAGCCTACAGTTAACATGGGCCAGGACAGTGTGGTATCTATGGCACGTGTGTCAGGACACAGCAGCCATAGCCAGATGTCTGGTGGGGTATCACATCGGCATATGTGCAGGGGTGCTCATAGGAGCACTGCTGGTCATCATGCCCCTGGCAGACGTGCAACATCTATTTCAACCACACGCATGTTCCAGACTGTCATGAAGGCACAGGCATGAATGGAACGGTACACCAGGCAGGGTCTAAGGGTGCAGAGGGCTCATCACACCTCTGTAACTGACAGCATCCATGACCTAGCAGGTGCCATCCGTAATTACATCGAGGTCATGGATAGACGGTAGGGTGAGACATTGGAACTCATCCAAAATGTCATGCCCATGCATCAGGACAGGGTGGGATGGTTGCAACGGCCATGTGGACATATGCCAGCAACACCAGCAGCTGGAGGTCACCGTGGATGTCCAAACAGTCACAGCTGCTCCCGTAGTGGCAGTACCAGCCCCAGCACTGTGGGGGGTTGTCCACAACCTGTCATAGCAGACCACGTGCAAGTGGCCCTGGCCAGTCCCAGGAGGGACCTGAATCCAGTGAATGTCTGTCAAACTAGGGGGACAGTACTCGGTCTGGCTCTGTAACTGATACTGCCTGTTGCACCCCTGCCAGGCACAGGTCCCGTGTCCGTGGCTGGAGATGGTGAACTACAAACCCTGCTAGGTTACAGTCTGCAGCTATCCCATAATTCCCTGGATAGGGCAACCACATGGAGGAACTGTGTGCATGCAGATACACACACATAAACAACGAACCTAGGGCAAGCACATACCTGCACACATGACACCACCAGTGGCCCATAACAATACTCAGCTTCCTCACACACACACATGTTGTCAATTGTATGGCTCAGTTTAGGCCTCTGGCAAACCAACAACACACCCTCTGCATATGATGATACCTGTGCCACTCCCTGACATCCATAACATCAATTCAGGGACAGGCTAACATGGTTGTGGTGCACAGGGTGACTGTACAACAGTGTAGCAATTGAATGATGTGTAGCATGTTGTCAGCAGTAAAGTGAAATGCTGATATCTTGTAAGGTGTAGCTGAGCAGTCATGATGTATCATAGCTTTAATTAACAATGTTGTATTGCTGTCACCAGTATCTGTTCAGATTGCATTGTGTTTGTCCATGTGCCACATGGCTGATGGGTGTAGTGATGTCAGCAGGCCTTCTACAGTGGACACTAGTAAGTGTAGTGGGTGGTACACATGCCATGGCTGGGTACAACACACAGTGTGTTTGGTTAGGATGCAGTACAGGTACAGGACTGTACACATGGAGGTATTTCCCCATACAGGTAATACATCTGTTGCACATGTAATCCCACCAAGACAGGATAGGCACAACCACACAGTGCTATATATGCAGTCTGCAGTGTGAATGACATTGAACATGCTAACAGCAAGGTGTATGTCCCTCTCCCCACTCTACTGCGATCCTCACCTAAGTAACATGTGTGTGCCAATGCCGGTGGTATAGCCCTATTCTTAGGAGGGTGTGAGGTGTTCGACTACTGTGAATGGTGTAGACAACAACTAACAACCTGATTACATACATTGTACAGTATTACAGACAGCTATGTGGGGGGATAGATGCAACAATAACTAAAATTATGGCAGTCATGTCCACAACAGCCACACCCAGTGAGTTATAGCAACCCCAGTAGTGCTGCACACTTCAACAGTGTGGAGAAGGGCATTGACACATCTATGACCTGTGAAGGACTGTATGCCCATGGGATGGCACCTGTGGTATGTTGGCATATGCCAAGCAGTCCTGGTGGAAACCTATCCTGTGAATGGAGGTAGATCGCGTAACAACTACACACATTCATACAAGCGGGATGGTGTAAAGCCTGCTATGATCTACATAGGCATTGTGCAACTCCTAACCCTCATCTACACCTGTCATGATTGGGTTAAGGAGGTATACTAGGTCAGGTTGTATTCTCTGCCTTTGACAAGTCCAGCATTGGCGGGGTCCTGTGTGTTGAGATAACCAGTGACATTGGCCATGGGTTCATTGTTGGTATGTTCCATATCCCTACAGACCACGTTTATCAGGCTACCGGGTGGTAGTTTCCAGCTGACATGGTGGGTTTGTGGATGTCCTTTCCAACACTGATGAAACCATTTTCAGGTGTAGGGCTATTGGATTGTATGAAGGATCACAGCTACTTACTGCACCTGCCTAGGGGGTTCCCCCAAGCATGACATGTCACTTGACTGTACTGCATGATATGTTAGTAATGCCAGCCTTATATCCTACAGGTGGGATGGAGTACTGTTAACATGTACTGCCCTTGTCGTGTAGGGTCCTGCTTATGGGATCTGCTATGGTTGTTATTGTATTGCAGGCCAGACGTATTTGGCTGGGGTGGTGAATACCTATCCATGCCAGATGTATGTTGTTTGGGTCTTTCAAACCCATCAATGGTGCACATGGACATATATGTTGTGGTTACTTTCCCAGTTCCATCTACAGATGTATGTCCATATATGCCTATATTGATATATACGTGTTCACCTTTGACAGGGGGACAATCATTCCTTCGAACAGTCCTTTCTGCAAACCGAAAGGACTAACCTGTCATGTCTTACTGTACCACATTTAAGAGAATTGCAGTTCAAAAGGCACCTTCACTGACACTTGAACTGCAAGTTGGAAGACATATCGTAGTGGTGGGGGGCATGACTCCCTGCACCCCCCTCTGGGGGGGCTGGGCCTCCCACAACCCCCCTACTGTGATATACAAACTCCTAGTGTTCACTACAGTGGGGAGAGGCAATTATTCCCCATCCCCATTATAGTGGCATCCTCAAGCAAATTGTCTAATCTGCAATGAGCGAATACATACTGACATTCGCACATCGCACACTCTATCCATGTATTGCAGGATGGTGCAATGGTGAGAACATACTTTAGGCTTACCAGCTTCCAGACACATGGATTTCTCCCTTTGAAAGGTGAGCCATATATATGCTGAAATATATGCATTCCTAGTGCTGTCTATATGTGGACATGTGGATATATACATATATACCAATGGCTGTATGTGTATCTATGTATGTATGTATGTATTGTATGTATTGGCTTATATATATATATATATATATATATATATATATATATATATGTATATAGATATGTCTATACCTATTTCTACATATATAGATATGTTATATCCTTTCAATGATGAATATATATATACACACACAAATACATCTACATGGCGAAATACATTCTCTGTAGTGGTGTGTACCTGGGCTGGATGATATGTATGTGGAAACATCATTATTATGCATATCTGCCATGGCTTAGTGGTAAATCACTTTGTGCATGATGTGCAGGGTCCTGGTTATGAGCCTTGCAGGACCTCTTTATTTTGTTGCTAGGCAGAACACACAAACCTGCTTGCAAATGCTTTACGATGCCTTAATCACTCTCTATTCAACGGGCCGTGTTCTGGGCAGCAACAAATTAAACAACTCTGGTAAGGCTCAAACAAAGAACCCTGCACAACTTAGACAAACCAATGTACCACTAAGCCATGGCAGGTACACAGAAATTCAATGTTTCAGAAACATATCAGCCAGTCCTGTCATGCAACAGTGCAGAGAATGTATACCAACATCTAGATGTCTGAGTGTGTAACTATACTGCAAACTTATCAGATACAACATACCCATATATGTATACATACACATGTATTCAAATATATATGTTGTTTTACTAACACTATATACATATATATCGCTATCTATGCACATATGCCTATATATCTGTTAGCATATAAATATATCTATATAGGTATATATATGGCCATACATCTGTAGATAGCAATTGCAGATTAACAAATACACCTATGTCCACATGCACCATTAATGGGGTTGAGAGGCCCCACACACTATACATCTTGTAGGAATAGGTATCCCCCCACAGCCAAACAACTGGGCCCTGCTATACAATACCAAGTACAGTCTGCCTCCCACAGGACATGTAATATGTGGAAGCCGTCAATGTCTCCAGGATACAGATACACATATACATATATGCCGATACAGAAATACACATATATATATATATATATATATATATATATATATATATATATATATATATATATGTGTGTGTGTGTGTGTATACATATATATATATATATATATATATATATATATCGCAGATATAAGTACAGTAAGATACGTATGTAGGAGGTGCACCCAATACGGAACAGCCAGCATGCCTACAGTTAACACCTGAACAACTGAACACTGTATGGGCTAAACATACTAATGTCAATCATTGTCTGCAACATATACCCATAGAAAGGTTATAGGAAAGACACCACACACAGGTTTGCAGAAATGGGACTCCTTTAATTGTGTACCATAACGGTCCTAAATGCCATATCATATAGCTGTTCAAATACTGACAACCATATAAATGGAGCACTGCAACTGTGAAAAAGTTACACTTATACAGTAGTTTGGAAAGGTTCACAACTGTTGCAGTCCAAGCCAAGCCCTTCAGACTGTACAATAGTGCTGACAGACTGGGCCACAGGGTACCACACAATCTACAGTATGTACTGCAGGTGTGTGGTTCAGCAGCCTCTATCTACACTCTGTACAAACTCCATAGGAGGTAAAGATGTTTTGTGATCATATGGGTTGTACCCGGAACATAACAAGGCATAATGCAGAGAACAATCTGTATTGCAGGAGGCAGTAGGCTTGCAGTACCCAAAGTCATGTAAGTAATTACAATATAGGTGGAGTATACGGTACTGTACATCCACATATCTTGTGGCAGCTCATCCTTGATAACCCCACATTTGTAACAGCCTAGGTCATTTATGGTGCTCCCCACCTGGGCTCTATAATACAAGACAATATAGCACTGTTGCATACACTGGCCTCTGCATTGCATAAGGGCACACATGTGTTGTGTAGGTGATGCCCACACATATATGGCCCCAGACCCAGTGTATGTGTGGGGGATACAACAGCAGTGTACTAATGGCAGTAATGGCAGTGTGATATACTCACAACCCACTACAGAACAACCCCAACAGCATGACATATGTGCAAAGCTTGGTATGTAGATGGGGGACAGAGGCTGGAACACAGGCACATATGTGGAACACTGTTGCCATACACTAAGCAAGGTGCTGGTGTTACAGGATAGTCTGCAACATACCCTTAGTCAGTGAATTGAGGTTAGATATAGACATGGATGTAGCCATGTACTGGTATCACGCAACACACACACTTCCAGTGTCACATCTGACACAGGACTTGTGCGGTGGGCGGACAACACATGATAGGCATACCTCTGCCAGTGAGTTATGCAGACAGACTGCATTCCAAGGTACACTAGTATGTACACACACACACCCTGTAACACCAGTACTATGCAAAGCATTACACAACTCTCCCCACAGTCTGTCTGTAGTTCCTGAACCTCCTACAAATATGTATCCACTGTGAGTGTGCAAGTTCTCCTGTAAAAGGTATTGCTACCTACCGCCTGTATCACTGATGCCTACACACAGGACAGATGTCCATCACACAGGAAATTGGAAGGGACCATGGCCACATGCTGTAGGGATTTATAGTGGGTGGTTGCCATGACAGTGGTAATTCAATGTAGGACACGTGTCATTATATATATATATATATATATATAGATATATATATATATATATATATATATATATATATATATATATATATATATATATATATATATATATATATGGCTATCTGGATAGGTATATGTACATATATTTCCACCATATGTCCTGAACATGGAGTGTAGGCGCACCCCAGCCCCTACAGTTCCAATGTCGTACTGCAAGGGGATGTCAGGTATGTATAGCAGGTATATTACTAGACTGTTGCTACTGTCACTGGGATTGTCTTCACAGACATGGTGTGTGTGGATGTTGAAATTCACTTATAACATGTTTGCCATTGGCTACTGACAGACATCCTAAGGAAATCATTGTAAAGTAATGCTGCTAGCATGTAATGCCCTTGTGGAGTGCAGCATTGATATTGGCCACTATATATGGAACTTCGGACACACCCTGTACAGTCCAGAGGTATACACATATTCCCTTAGTGCACCACATGTTTACCAGGTCTGACAATAGGGATGTAGACAGCCATGTAGATGGGTATAACACATAATGACTGGTTTATATTTGGCACCATAGGTGTTGGATTCACACACTCCTGTCTGCCCTGACACATAACGACTGCTGGTACAGGGGTGCCATGGGCACATACTACCCATTAGATATTGACATACATCTGTACAGCATCCCACTGCTCTGTTTGACGTACATGATGTTTAAGGGAGGCCCGGTAGCAGTACATCTGGCAAGTATCTGCACATGACATCCCACTGGTTAAGTACACTAAGCTGCTAGGCATGTAACAATGCACTGTGCAGTCTACAGGCAGACTGGCTCAACACTGGCCTACATCTCTATGGGTGAATTCACATGTACCTGCATATATAGCAGGCTCAATAGCCGTGCCACAGCACAAGGTAAGATACACCTGTGTGATAGTGCATAACCACAACCAATATGAACACAACCACAGTCACATATGGTAAGCTAGCATAATATTACAGTATATGGACTATCTGTTCTACACCATCCTCATATGTGCCACTCACAGAATGTCTCTACATATACTAGGCTGCTACACAGTTTGGTCTGATGGCTGTCTGTGGTATGGGACATGTGTGTATATAGCCCTACAAACATGTACGGCAAAATGGTACCATACAGTGGAGCAGCATGTAACATCTGATAGAAGGGAAGCTAGGGCAATGACATCTACCACAGTCTGTACACAGGCTAAAGTACATATTAACAATACACACACTGCCGACATTCACCATCACTACACAGACCTCAGTACTGTACAAACATCCACAGAATGTCCAGCTTATGTCATGAAATATAACCCATATTGTTCATGACATGTGTAGCAATCTGATATATCACTGGCTTGTTATCAGATAAGGTGACCACTTCATGCACGCCATATGTACAAATGTTGACAGTGGTGTGGCTGACAGCACATACACAAGGCCAGTATAGACATGTTGCTGTGATAACCTTGTATATTTTCCATTGTAACGGTGTTTGTTGCAACATATGTCCTATGAGGGATATGAAGTCAGTAACTGTCATGGCCTTCATCATCTACAGACTGCAATCCTCACACTACCGTCTGCATTCCACAGAGAGATGCACTGTGGCTAACACATGAAACCATAGACACAACACTGCCCAGTCTGCAGATGACCCTGCAGATGGTGATTCCTCATATGCATGGAACTGACATGGCAGATATTACTACATGTATGACAGGCATATCCAGACAAACACTGTTAAACCAACATTACTCCAAATGCAGCATAGCAGCACTTACAGTATGTAGTCAGGTCAGAAACATCCCCCTCCTGTTTGTTGCACTCTTTCCACAGTGTATGTTGTTAGAGGTAAACCCCAATCCATCTGAGATGATGTTTGCCAAACAACAGATCTAGTTCCTGCTCACAGTGACTGAAAAGGCCCAACACCACCATGCTGTTCTTAAGTATTGGAGTGTGTTTCCATGCAATTGGCTATGGGATTGTTACCACAGCTGTTCTACATGCAATCAGCTAGGTGATCACTGCAATTTGTGGAGAACCCATCAGCTGATCATGAGCATCATGTTAGATACACATGCTGCTGCCTAAGCAAGGCAGGAGTGGGTCTTCACATCCACCAGAGAGGGAGTGGGTGAGGCAGACAGAGGCAAATACATGTCAGGGAGGGGTGGGAGTGTAAAACTGAAGCATGTTTGTGTCACCCACCTACCAGCACAGGGTATCAAACTCCCGACAACTATGTAGTGCTATCACAGTTCGATGCAGTTATTGGATGCACCACATGGGTTACCTGAGGTGGAGCATTCAGAACATATATGTGAGGGTGAGTGACATCTGAAACAGGGATAGAGTAGATATACAGTTTGTGTTGTACACATGCCTGTCTGCATGAACAGGTGCCAGCGTCAACACAGGCACACTCACACAGGGACGCACACACATTGACACACTTGGCAGGGCCAGGAGTGCTACTCATCACTAGTGGGATTGTCACATCACACCAATGTGCAGTTATCACATGCACCACATGGGTCATACAGAAGCCGTATGGGTAAAGAGCATGAGGAGATGTCAGACATCAGACAGCATGCTTCAGTATGCCTTAGGGGGTTGTAGTGAGTGTGGATGTGGACATACGCACCATACAACACACACACATGAACACACAGGGTGCCAGTTCTGACATGCCTGGGTGCATGTCTACACGGGTGTGTGGTGGTCAACTGTGCAAGCAGGCTGTACAAGTGTAGGTGATGAGTATACCTTGGCATCAGGCCACATGACAATGGTCTGCATTGTGGCTCAGGCCTGCAGTTACTGCATTTGCCCAAACAGGTGTGCATTGCATCTACTATCTAGTAACCTGGGTGACTTTTGTGTGTGGCCAATGCCGTACACCACATGCCATGTATGTGTTCCTTAGTTCATGACATGGATGGTGTCTGGGATGTGCACACCTCCCACATGCATGTACAGTGACATGTGGAACTGTACCTGGGGTGTCTAGCCCATGTTGTGAACACAGATTATCATCAGATGTGCCAGTCTTGCCCATCTGTGGCAGGAACTGGTAATGGGCAGCAGGTTTACCCTTCACCTACATTGATAGCATGCCAACAGCATTCCCTGATGTCAATATCATCTGTTCATACAGGACATGTTGTCAGGCATGGTATGTCCATTGTGAGTCACATGTGAAGGCACCACAGGTGATGCAGGTGCCCATTGGGGAACATGGTAGAGGAACACTGTCTGCATGTACGTGCATATTGGACAGATGGGCAAGGTAACATGCCCTCTGTAGCCCACTGCTATCACTGCATGGCTACTATCAGTGGCCAATATGCAGTGTACTACCCACATATTGGCTGCTGCCTAGGTATATGCGTTCATATGACACAAGTGTTGAGTGTGTGCTCTGGGTAATAGTGGAGTTGCTAACTTGGATTGACTGGCCTTGTTGTCACATGTATAGGTTTATACGGTGTGAATATGATATCTTTAGTTACACATTCTATAAGGGATCTAAGTGTAGTGTCCGTTGAACATCAGATTATGAAATATTGGACATTCATATGTGTCGGTTTGGTTTTTAGAATTTTCCCCAGTTGTTTACAAGGATGTTTTTTAATAATGTTTAATATGATTACTTTATGTATTTTAAATGTTTCATAGATAACATCAGTTCATGCACTTGTGTATAAGGACTGTGAAAATGTGGATGCATGTTTTGGATAGGAGAATGTGCTGTTAAATGGAATGCCGTTTTTATTACTTTTTATTATTTGATAGACTTGAGCGGATCCACTATAACACCATGTGGAATGGGCTCATCCATTTGTTTTTAAACTAGATAGAGATATGTTTTTAAGAAGGAAGGATTTGTGTTTAATAGGAATATTTTTAGTAGAAACATGTTTATGTATTGAATTACGAATTCTAAAGCTTATTGAATCTGTGTATTTTAAACAACATACAATGTGTATTGCCAGGTTTAATTAACTGTTTGACCAATAGGATTATGCACAGTAGTATTTAAACTGACGACTGAACTATGTCAGATGTTCTATAGTCTGAAGAAGCCGAATGGCGAAAGCGCTCACTACCAATAAAGGATTTCTCTCCACATTGCCTTTTTGAAGCGTGGTGATTAATATGTCTGAATAGACTGAATTTTAAAGAATTGATATTGGGCCACCGCTCACCAGCATATGCTCTTGTTTGGTTTCATTTTTACTTATTCTCGCTGGTGATTTACCCTACGAACTGGAGTGATTTTTTTAGACTTTATAAGACATGTATAGGTTTGGCTTTGCACCTCAGCACCCCAGCTAATTTACATCTGTTATCCCTTTATGGTTGACATTGTGATATATAGTAGGGCCACCATAAAAGAAATTAGTAAAAACCCCTCCACATGGCCCATACTCACCTCTACACAGGATATGAGTTACAAACACACCCAGACCTATCATGTCTGGGAGTAGAATCCCTACCTAACTACTTTATTACACTACAGCACTATGCCGTTATAGTATGCACCACAAACATTATTAGAGTATTATTTCCCCAAAGGTGTATTTCACAGTGAATGATATCTGCAGGATTACCAAAGTAGGGCATTTCAACTGTACTGCAAGTGACTAGCCTAAAATGCATTGATCCCTACACAGACAGTGAAAGACACACACAAAAGATCCACAACTGACATGTGTGGGTATAGAACCCTTGACCGAGGTCTATATCACATTATTGCATAGAGCTATTATAGGCCACACCACAGGGATTACTAAAGAACTTTCTCCCCACAGTTTTACTTCACAATGAATGACATCAGCAGGATTGGCAATGTAGGGCATTTGAAATGTACTGCGAGTGAGTAGCCTATGATGCATTGCTCCATACACTGACATTGCAACACACACAAAACATCCAGAACTGCCATGGGTGGAGATGGAACCCTACCACAGTTCTAATTCACACTACAGCAGTACGCAGTTACAGGATGCCCTACAGAGATTACTGGGCTATAATTTCCCCAGAGGTGTATTTCTAGGTGAGTGACATCAGCAGCCTTGCCAAAGTTGAGTATATGAATTCTAAGGAGTGTGAGTAACCTAAAAAGCACTGTTTGTTACTTAGTCACAGACATACAGAAACACAAAGATTCACAAACACACACAGTTGCCAAGTCTGGGGTTAGAACACCTACCTAACTACTTTATCACACTACAGTAGTACGCAATTACAGCACGCACTACAGAGATTACTGGGCTATGATTTCCCCAGAAGTGTATTTCTAGGTTAGTGACATCAGCAGCCTTGCCAAAGTCGAGTATGTGTATTTTACGGGGTGTGAGTGGCCTAAAAAAGCATTGCTCTCTACGCAGTCAAACACACACACACTTGCCATGCCTGGGGTTAAAACTCCTACCTAACTACTTTAGCACACTACAGCAGTACGCAGTTACAAGACGCACTTCAGAAATTACTGGGCTATGATTTCCCTAGAGGTGTATTTCTAGGTGCGTGACATCTGCAGCCTTGCCAATGCTGTGTATATGAACTGTACTGAGTGTGAGTCGCCTAGAAAGCATTTCTCTCTACACAGGCAGAGACCAATACACGCACACATACACACACTCACACAGCTGCCAAGTCTGGGGGGTAGGACTACTACCTAACTAGTTTATCGGTACAGCAGTACACAGTTATGGGACGCACCATGGGGATTACTGAGCTACAGCTCCCCCAAAGGTGCATTTCACATTGGATGACCTCAGCAGGCTTGTCATGTTACTGCTATGGGGAGGGTGGTGCGTTTATGGGCTGTAACACATTCATGTTGGGGTTGACATGCCACATGCAGGCACACACAGGGTCATATGCCACAGGTACGTGTATACAGCTACTAGGTGAAAACTTCCTTGTACAGTCATGTTGCACAGCTGGCACATGCAATGCGCAGTCATGCTGACAGATACTGGTGGCTAGTATCTACAGTGAGTGACACCTACACCTCATGTGTTTGGGGCCCTTTGGCTGTGTGCTGGGTGGGACAGGCCCAGATGGCTCCTTGTCACGGTCACCCTCTTTAACACATCTATGTCTGTCTACCTTTGGCTTATTATAGTATGTTGTCCTTGCATATATGTCTGTATTCCTATCCACTGTGTATGCAAGGCAGGAGTGGTGCATACTGACATGTGTCTGCACTGAGAATTGCAACTGCCAGATATGTCTGGTCCACTGTTGTGTTGTTTGCTGACATCGCCTTCTTGTGTTTAAGTGTGTGAGCATGCCCAGTATGGGCTTTCAGTATGTTGTTGACTGACATTGCCTTGTGTGTGAGCATGCCCAGTATGGCCATCTATATTGCATGTGTGGATTAAGTTCAGGTGGTTTGTACTGCGGTGCTGACCTTTGTGTTATGCACCGACAGGTAGCATGCTGTGTCTGCAGGGTATACATCAGTCATTTGGCATTGACTGTTGCTACATTTCTGCATAGCGGGGGGGTGGACACCAAACTGTTTCTACATTTCTACACAGGGGTGGGGGTGGGCATACCTGACTTAGGATGGTGGGCACATCTTACACTTTTACACAGTTGCTAGGACTGTACTGGTATGTCAGGTACACCATTTCAGTCTGTAGTCTTACCTATTGTGCTGGCTAGAGGCATACCAGTGTACTACAGATCGTAGCTTTCACTACCTACATATTAGTTTCTGACTTCCTAGCCTTCACAACTTACATCCAACTGGCTTGCCAGCTGTAGTCTGTCTGTGTAGGGCTGGGGTTACCCATGGGGCTCATTCAGAGGCCATAGTACAGCATTTGTTTGTGTTTGTCTACACCTATCCTGCTGGCTGTGACTGTTGTTGGGTATGTGCCCCCTCCGACTGGCATGTGTGAGTCACTTACCTTGTGGGGGTCCCAGTATTGAGGGTGGTGATGCAGGGCTGCCTATGTTGGATGCACATAGTACACTCCCTATACATGGTTGAGCACAGGTAGTGTCATGTTTGGCATCCCTTTTACTGTATGTGTGAATCGGAGAGAGGTGTCATTCCCTGGGTCCCTACTGTGTCAGTGCATATGCTATGCATTGCCTCATTGCCAAGGCCAGGGCATACTGAGCATGCCTCCTTCTGCCTACTGGAGCAGGCTCAGGTTGTTCCTCTTCCGAGTCACTCTGCACCTGTGCAGGCCTTGGCATTGGTGGGGGGCTGTGTGGCCCTGCCCCATGCTGCTCCTGCTGCAGCTGTTTCTGCAGGATCATATTGTGTAGCATGGCACACACAAGGACAATTTAGGTACATGTAGTTGGTGAGTACGGCAAGGCTCCACCGGATATGTCCAGGCACTGAAACCGATACTTGAGCATCCCAAACACACGCTCTATTATGATTCGTGTTTGTGCATGTGCACCATTATGGAGTTCTTGTTTGGGTGTGTGTGCATTTCTGATGGGTGTCATCAGCCATGGCTGTAGTGCGTATCCAGCATCCCCCACTAGGTGACCATGTGGGATGTCCCCATTGACACATTTCTGGTACAGCTGCATCAGATGCCAGATGTGGGAATAGTGGTAGCTTCCAGGGCAGCCAGCAGACACATTCATTATTATGCCCTGGTCATTGCACATGACCTGGCAGTTGGTGGAGGGGAAGCCCTTGCGGTTGATGCAGACCCTACCCTGCTCACCTGATTGTGCTTTAATGTGTATGTGCGTGCAGTCTATTGCACCCACTACCTCAGGTTATTCTGCTATTTCATGGAAGAGATACATATTGCTGGCCAATGCCTCACGGGTGATGTGGAAATATACATGCTCACCGACATGTGCTGACATGGCATCCAGGAAGTGGTGGAGTACCCTGGATGCTGATGCCTGTGAAATCCCCATCATATCCCCAGTTGGCCATTGGAAGGTACCTGTAGCTAGTATTCTTAGGCCTACACATACCTTGGTATTCACTGGGATGGGTTCCCCTCTGTTAGTTCTGTGTGTGAGGCATGGCCTGCACAGCTCAACAATTTGCTGTAGGAGGTCTCTGTGCACCCTATAGCACTCCACTATCGCCAGCTCATGTAGCCCTTGGTAGGTTACCCTGGGTCTGTACCCTCTTCTCCATCTACTCACTGTGGGTTGCTCAGCAGCATTCACATCCTCACCACCGCCATCCTGTTGCACATGCTGGTTTATGATAGCAAAAGCAGCCCCTAACATTTTTTCTCTTGCTTTCGTTTTGTAAAATTTCCTCATCTGTATACACCGGTGGTGCAGAGTTTTTTGGAAAAACAAGGGGAAAAGGTGTTTGTATAGTTTATAGTGGTGTGCTGGGCTGGGCTGGTCTGCTGCCTGTGTAATTGGCTGATTCTGATACATTTCACCTGTCAGCTAAGCTAGTTCTCCTTGATTACCTTCCTACTGCTGTTTTCCCTTCCCATTGCCTCCCTGTTTAAGCCTGTGTGCGCGCCGCACAAACGGAGTGCTCATATGTGCACAGAGCTGCTTTTTCCTCATTTAACTTCCTTTTTCTTCCTGTAAAACCTGGTGCGTGGCGCGTACACATGCTTACACTTTGTAAAGTGTGCTAGGCAGGTTTAGACACATCCCTGACTTAGCTGTGCTAACCTAGGAGACATCCCGAGCCACAGGTTTCCAATCCACTTACAGTATGCCTGACACACACACACCCCATGATGTCACCTATATCCTAGTCTTGCACCCAGCTATTTACTCTCTTACTCTCTTGGGACCTGCCTCACACCCTGGGAAAATCTGGGATTCACTAACCTTTCCCTCATTTGCATAGGATTGCCTGCTAATGCATAGGTACATGTCCCAGACTGAGCCTCCCCCCTTAGCAACAACTACTTACTGGCAAGGTTGTCTTTTGCCTGCCAATGACTTGCATGGCAGAATACTGAATTTTGTTAGAATGCTCGTTTTCAGTTTATTTTCTTATTTTTCCCCTGATCCCATTTGCGCGCCACTGCCCTATGCTTAAACAGACAAGATCGGTGAAAAATAGAAATAAAAGTTGTTTTATTTATTGTTTAAACAGTTTGCAATGCCAATCATTGGCATGCTTCCTCAATAATATGCCACCTTTATTTGGAGCTGTCATAGCTCCGTTTTGGAATTTGCAAAAATGTACTCGGTTACTAACTGAGTACATTTCTGCAGATTGCACTTGTCTTGCACAGACTATTGCAAGCTTCCTGGATTGCAATATCACCTCATTTGCATGGAGTTCTCCAGCAAATGAGGTGATTTGCATACCAGGACTTAGTCTGTGCAAGATTAGTGCTGGAGCTCTCGTGAACACCCCTGCCGTCTGTTCCTGGATCGCACGGCAGGCATATTGCCTGTGTGAGCTACTGCACTCATCTTGCACTCCGTGCAGACTTTTGAGAATCCAGGGGAGTATTTTTTTTTTGTAATAAAAATGTACAAAACTATGTACTTGGATTTTTATGATGTGTATTTTCTCTTTAATAAACATGATTTATATTGAAAAAAAGCATTTTAAATTTATTAATTGCTAAAATTTCTGCCATTTTGCTTTTAGTACATTGACCCTCAGAATCTTACAATAGTTTAAGTATATGCTTTAACACACATAATTGAGTTAGTACTGTTTTATTAGGAGATGTCCAGCTTTGAAATGTTTGAGCTTTTGTAAGAGACATAACACCGGCTGCAGCTAGCAGTATTTTTTTTTTTTTCATCATATTCCTGATATTTTTCCCTTCCATGTCCATCAAGGCTTTAAAAGGTTCACTGGTTAACTTGGCACAGAGGATTTTTTTGGTCCAGTTCCGCCAAGTAACCATACCGTTCATTGTCCATGATGTATGCTCAAGGCCTTTCTCAGATGGAATTCTGTTTGATATTACTGTGCACTTGGCAGTCATCACAATTCACTCAGCTGCAGCAAAAATAGTATAAAGCTGTTGCTTCACTGTCCTTATCTGGAAAGAGCATCAAACACATGTGTACCCCCAAAAAATTTATAGCCCACACTTTAGGACTGCTGTTGTCTCCATCTGGGGAAAATATACACAATAAATGGTCATTCAAGAAGAAAATGTATAAATGAGGATCCCTTTTGGCATGGGAACATGTGTCATATATACAAACTGCATCCATCCATGTGATATAAAATAATACAGAATGGACAATCAGGTCATGAAATAATGCAGTTTTATTAAACATAAGGAAGATATTGATGCAAGCACTTCTTTCAGATATAGGTGAAGGAAAAGAAAAACGCAGTCTCTCATAAGAAGTTCAATCCTGTCCAAAGAAGTCTATGTTCAGTCACTGAATGAAAAATCCATTGAACCTCTTAAACTTAAAACATCGAACATTCACTTCAGCGAATGTTCAGTCATCGAATATTTTACACAGGGAACAGAGACAGTGGACCAACATTCATACTGAAGCACACACTGCAGTATATCATACCCACTCCCTACTTATATATACCAACTCCAAGATCACACTACAGTGGGGAAAAGGGCTAATTTCCTAATGCTGGCCAACCAACTCCATTCCCTGGGTAAAATATTCAATGATTGAATGGTCACTGAAGTGAGCGTTCAATGTTTTAAGTTCAATGAACAGAGGATCAATGTATTTCTCATTTGATAACTGAACATAGACTTGTCCAAAAGTGCTTTCAACCAGGCTCCTGCTTTTTTAATTCTTAGTGGAAGATGTCCAGGTTTTTTCACCTTATTCTGGAATGTCTCCTTCTTCAATGCAGTACACTTCCCAGTATTCAAGAACAAACTCCTTTTGCATCAAGGCAATAACTTCATTGATTGAGAAAGTTATAGCCTTCCTTTAATAGGGAACATGTCATTACATAGACGGCTCTTTCAGTAAGGGCAGAGCAATCCAAGAAATTTGGGCAAAACAACTCCCGCCGACAGTCGAGTTTGCTTTTCTAAGTTAGGGGTATGGGGGTGCCCCCCCCACACTTAGGAGGGGGGAAAAATTACCAAAAGTTGTTTCAGACTTTTGGACTGGGTTTTTTTTTTATTGATCTGCACTTGATGAAGAGTCATCAATCAGTCAAAATGAGCCCCTTATATAAAACAATTCCTGTAACAAGCCTATCTAGCCAATACAACAATGCATTTATTTATTTGCTTGTTGGTTTGTATGTATGTATGCATACATTAATTTATGCTCTGGTGACCATGTTAGTTTTAATAGGCCAGTGGTCTCTTATAATGAGAAACCTAAAGTTGTGTCCATGTTGATTAGGGGAACTCTGACAGGACACTAGGAAAATGCTTTTACTCTTCCACTAGATGATGCCAGAGTGGTACTGTTAGAGGGAGAAAAAGAAACGTGGTAGAAGTGTAAGTGAAGAAGGAGTAAGCAATGGTTCTGTAAATAGACTGGATATGGAGAATAATGGAGCGAACTTATATCAGTAGCAGAAGGAGGTCTGAGTAATGGCACACTAGTGCAGGTGATGAGTGAGACAGACATGGAGAATGATTCTTTGATTTTTCAAGGGTGAAGTGGTAGATTGGTGAGTAGAGGTCTCCCAGAGATAAGGTGGGATAGGATATGATAGGATAGGATAGGATAGGATAGGATAGGAAAGGATAGGATAGGATAAATCCATAAGAAGTTGATAGGCTAATGGCTCTAGACCCTTTTGAAGCCTAGCCATTCATGTCTCAATTTTCCCAGTTATCAATGCCCAAGGACTTGAATGGCTTTAGTATATGCCAATGCCTTATGGCATCTACAAGCTGCCCCTCTACATAAGGGACACAGGTGACAAGCCATGGATGGAATTATGATTTCACATCCATTAGTCCAAATTGCATTTTAACAAGCTTAGGGAAGAGCTCTGCTTCATGTGAATGGGGAGACTGTTCCAGAGAAGGGATAATCTCTGAGGCACATATCTGTCCCTCCAACATGTTTCGCTTATGTCACAGACAAGGTTTAGATCCTTAGATTGGGTAATTCTGGTACCGTTTGTTTTACAAATGTGCAGCAGATCCTTCATAGCTGGACTGGAGAATGCCTTGCAGATTAGGCATAAATCACCTTTAAGTAGTCTGCAGTGTAAAGACTTGTCTTTGAGGTTTTCCTCAAAGGACATATTATTTGCACCCAGTATTCTTTTAGCGAGAAACCTTTTCTGGCCACTCCAGCTGTTGCAAATGCCTGATCAGGTATAAGCCGAAGGGTGCATTGTACAAGACTGCTGGTCTAATGAGGGATGAGTATAGAGGGATTATAATCTCTTTAGCTCTGGATGCCATACTCTTACTTATAAGTTGTGCAATGTAGAAAGATTTTCTCACTGCCATGGATACATAGCGATAAAAGTGCAGGTTACTGTCAACCTGAGTTCTCAAGTCCTTTACCAACAGGTCTACTCTTAGAGGAGTGATATTGATATTGTAATTTGAAGAGGTGATCGTCTTCCCAAAGGTTATAATTATGCATTTTTTCGCATTGAGTTTTAGGCCATGGCTTTGACACCAGTTATTTGCCTGTGTCAGACGCTACGTGACAATATCTGCATACTTTTGGGGTCCTTCGTAAAGTGCACCCAGTTTGCAGTCAACATCAAATTTGGTGAGCCGAAGGTCCTCTGCATTTTCCTAGACTTAGAGAAGTATATTCCAAACAGGAGAGGTTCCAGTACTAAGCCCTATGGGATGCCACTAGAAACAGGCTTCTTGGTGGAGGTGTGTTCCCCCACCCTAACTTCAAAGGTCCAATATGTGAGGCATTTGGCTATCCCTCAGGTGATATAGGGATTTATGTCTAAATTCATGAGTTTGTCTATAATACCTGAGCAAGGTACTGAGTCAAACACCTTTGCCAGGTCACTGTAGGCAGTATGTCCCATTTTGCCCTCGACCATACTTCTAGTGACCTTCTCAAAGAAGTCCACCAAGTTTAGTAAGCATGACCTGCCCTTGATGAAACCAAGCTAGGATTGATCCAGTGTTTGAAGATTTCCTATGTCTTTATTTATCAGGTCCACAATAATTCTTTCCATGCCCTTGCATGCGAGACTAGTCAAACTTATGGGTCGGTAGTTCCCCGGGTCTGTTGATGGCCCACCTTTGTGTAGAGGCATCACAGTTGTAGTCTTCCATTCCCTTGGGATGAAGTATGTCTAGAGGCTGTGATTAAACAGAGATTGCAGTAGACCTGGCAGTTTTTTTTTTCAAGCTGTTTTGTAGGCATCCTAGGATATTATCAGGACCAATTGATGCAGCCTTTTTGCTGTGAAGAATGCAGTAAAGATATTCTTTAGTAATAGTCAGTGGAGAAATGGTAGAGGATATTTCCAGGGTGAAACTGGGGGTGATAGGGGTGATATTGGAGCTGAGTTTTTTGGTGAACAAATTTGCTAATATCCTCTGGTTTGAGGATGCGTAGATAGCTTAAAAATGCCTTATGGTTACCCTTAGCCTGGGAAGCTATTTTTGCCTTGAAGTTAGTTTGGTAAACTTTTTAAGTTCCCTGAGTTGATTGTTAAGTCTGATGAGGGTGTTTATTTGCCTTTTGGGCATAGCTCTTCCTATTTTGGGACAGAATTTTCCTTCTTTTGCTGTACAACTTATTTACACTGGGGGTCCACCAAGGGGGTTTTGGAGTTTGTCTTAAGTTTATTTTGGTTTGTCACTGCTGTTACTGTGCAGTTATTTACATATATGCACAGGGATTCTGTAAAAACTACCACCTAGGTCACAGTGTTCTCTGAGTTTGGGGAGGAGCTTGGAATTTAGCTATGCCATCACTTAATAGGAGGTAGTTAGCATTGGAAAAATGATTAAAGGTTTGCTGGGGAGTTCAGCCTTTATATTTATTTTAAGGGGTTCCACTTTGTAATCTGATCTGACCACTGAGGACATTGCACAAGGGGGTGTGCAAAGTTCCCTTATGTTTGTGAGTACCAGATCCAGGATATTTTCACCCCTAGTAGGTGTGCAGGCCAGCAGTTCCAGTGTGTTTCCATTGACCAAATTCAGGAATCTTTGAGCCTGGATGTTAGTAATTGTGTATGTATCCCAATTTATGGTGGGATAGTTGAAATCACCCATGAATATGGTGTTGGGCTAAATTCTGAGTGAGTCCAGTACATTTAAGTATGTGGTATGGTTATCCTGGATCATAGACGGGGACCTATAGCTAGTAAGGATATGATATTGGACTTTACCTAAGGTTAGTTGGACATGGAGTAGCTCAAGCATGTCAGATTGTTTGGTCAGTCTCAATATGTGCTTACTTTGTATGTAGATTGATACACCATCTTGTGCAGTTGCTGGTCTAAATGTGTGGAAGGCATTATGGCCTTGTACTGCTGGGGTGCTTTCTGTAGCTTTAAAACTATGTCTCAGTAACTGCACAGATGTCAACACTCTCCAAAGTGAGGAGCACTTCCAGGAAGTGGAGCTTCTTGTTGAGACTCCTAGCACTGAGCAGTAACAGCTTTAGTTTGTCATGCATAAAATTAACTGTTTTGAAAGGTTTATCAGATTGATATTGCCTAGAAAAAGGCACCATGGGGTGGATGATATTTTTTGCCAATATCCAAAAGTCTAGGGGTGATGAGTGCATACCATCCCTGACAAAGCAGTGTGGTCTGTCAGTCATGTCCTCCCAAGCTGACAGATATTGAACTCCCTTAGAATAGCACCAGTAATTAATCCAGCTGTTAAAAACAAACAACTTATGTTTATATTGTGGTATCATCCCTGGAAAAGGTAGAATGCTGCTCAGTGCCAGACTCATACCTGCCTGGGGCACATAATCTGAAAGGTCCATTATGCCTCTCTTCATATAGTCCAAGGAGTGGCATCTCAAGTCATTAACACCCAAATGGACTATGACAGAGTTATACTGGTACCTGTGGTTCAATATCTCGAGTGCATGTGTGATCTGGCAGAGTTTTGCCACATTAAGGAACTAACCATGTCTGTCTCCTTGCTCAGAGTGGTGTGGAGACATTAAATTGTGTGGCAGTTTGCCTTAAGGGCTTTGAGGCTGAAACATTGTAAGATTTTGTTGTATGTGTCCTAGGTAGTGTTGCCTTTGTAAAGTGTTTAGGAGGTTGCTGATTGCAGCATATGGGAGGCCTTTAGATTGGGTAGAGTGCATTTAAAAGCCTCAGCAAATGTGAGTTTATGTACTGGATCCATAGTAGATGTAGTGTGCATGTGTGTTACTGGCAGCCTATTTGGAAATAACTGTCTATATGTCAGAGCTTTGTCTCCAAAGACATATTTTAATTACATCTCTTGCACACTGTGCCAGTTTGCTTAAGAACTGAGTGGTTGTCAGTAAATGTGACACAATTGCTACATTACCACAAAATGCCCATTTCCACCAGGTTGACTACAGAGACAATAGGAAAGTGCACATCCATGTCTGTGGATAATCTTTTTTTGTGATCTATAAAGGGCAGTGCAATAAGTGTTTTGAATTGGTTGCCTAGGAGGGGAGGTCTAGCATCAATGTAAAGCAACATTCTTGGGTAATGCTTAGTGGGAAAACTAGCTGCTCTACACTCAGCTAAATACTTGAGGAAAGATCAGAGGATGTTTTATATGGAAAATTTACAACTCTAGGTGCCTGCCTCTATACAGGGCAATGAAAAGCACTGCTGCACAGCTCAGCACAGGGTATAGGAGATGTGTTAGAGAATAATTCAATCAATAAACAGAAAAATGTAGTATACGTGTGTATACACACACACACACACACACATATATATATATATATATATATATATATATATATATATATATATATATATATAGTTCAGATACTTTAGCAATTCACAGTTCTCTCTCTTGTCAGTGATAGTACAAGACTAAGGTTCCCAGACTAAGTAAAATGCAAACAGGAAAAATCCAGTAGAAATGTAGTAAATGACCGAGGGTCAGATTCTACAGCAATTCACAATGCTCTCCCTGTTTTAAGAGATACTGCAAGACTAGACTAAGGTCCTCAGTCCAAGTAAAATGCAAACAGAAAAGTGCAGTAGGAATGTAATAAATGAGGCTCAGATCCTGCGGCAATTCACATTTCTTTCACTATGGTGAGGTATACTACAAGACTAAGTCACCCAGACTAAGTAAAATACAAGCAATAAAAAGCAGTAGAAATTAAATAAATAAGGTTCAGATCCTGCAGCAACTCACAATTCTTCCACTACTGTGTTGGGTACTGCATGACTAATGTCCAAGATCAATTTAAAAATCCAAACAGTTGACTTTTGCTTAAAAAAAGAAAAATGCAGAAAAGAACAATACACAATTCAGATTACCACTCTGAATATTGCAGTGCACACTATTTGAAATTGGATTACATAAAACAGAGGCTAACTTGAGATTTGAGTCTAATGGGAGTGCCATGTCAGTTTAAGCTATCAGTGTCCAGTGCAAACAGCATTGGGAGGGGCTTGCAAACTCAATTCACAGTTGTGGCGAGCAGCTAAAAAGACACAAAGCACTACAAAATGTGGATGGGTTGGTGAGAAAAATTCAAGAATCACTGCAGTCAAGCAGCAGTTTTTAAATCAAATCTCTTTTACTGAAGGGGAATGTAGGTGAGTACCTTAAATATAAAAATGTTTCTCACCTCCTTGCAGTAATTAGGTGGTTCTAATTCATATTCATGTTTTTTAACTGATCCTAGGCTACAACTTTTAAGACATCAAGAAAAAAAACTTTGCAGTGAAACAAAGTTTGAACTATAACAAACTGTAACATAATAGTGCCAAAATGAAAAAGTAATGGAAATATCCAAACCTTAAACACAGAAAATCCAAAAATGAAGGCAGTCAGACAGCAATTTTAAACTCGCCTATATAGTCCAAAGGTTTAAATATCCTTAGGAATTAAACTACAGAGCACGAACTTTTTCATCCCTATGGTGACTTTTTTAGACTCTTCTAATTTTAGAAGTGCAGAAATTACACAATACAAAAACTCTGTGGTTAAAGTACATGGGTTGGGAGAGTGGCCTAATGGTTAAGGTGTTTGCCTTACAAACGCAAGGTTCAGGGTTTGAGTCTCACAAGGGATAATTTGCTAGGCTTAAAATGGCTCGTAAGGGCAGTTAGCCTAGTACTAAAAGTGGGAGGTTGGTGTAATGGTTAAGGTGCTTACCTTAAAAACACAATGTGCAGCGTTTGATTCTCACATGGGGCAATTGGCTTGGCTTAAAATGGTCCATCAGCACAGTTAGCCTAGTATGAACTTATATCAGAAGCCTTGCTAATAAAATTGGTAGTTTCATAGGTATGTACTAGGCTAATGATCACTAGAGCCCTTAAAAGCCTAGCCATGCAACCCAAATGTGACGCACAATGTTGATTTATATTTGATTTATAGGGGGTGATTTACTGAATGCATCTGCTCATCAGAGACATAGGCACTAGACCAATAGTGAATTTCCAATTATCCATCCAAAGGTCCAAGTTGCACTTAAATAGGGATCATGAAGAACTATACTTCACAAGAATGAGGAGCCTGTTCGAAAGAATGAGAATTCTCTGAGAAACCTGTCTCTCCTACATGTCCTATTTATGTTGCAAGCAAATTTACATCTTTTAATCTAGTAGTTTTGATGCTGTTTGTTTTGTAGATGTGCAAAACATTCATCAAAACAGGGACCAGGGATGCCAGGCAAAGATCACCTCTCAGAAGTCTGTATGATACCCAGTAAAGAGACAGGGCTCTAAGGTGATCAGCGTAGGACATTGTGTTTACTTCTTGTATTCTTTTTGTAAGGAAATTTTGTGAATGTTCCAGTTGCTGCTTGTGTCTGGTCAGGTACATACCAAAGGGGGCATTATACTCTATGATGGGCATAATGAAGGCTGAGTACAGTGGTATGATGACCTTTCTGCCCTTGATGCCATGCCCTTGCATATAAGTTAAGGAACATAGAAGGATTTTCTTACCACCTTGGATACATGTTGGTTAAAGTCTACCTTAATAGCTACATGATTTCCAATATCCCTGACTAGTGAGCCATCTTTTAAGGGTATTTATTGATGACAGTTATGTGGGGTGGCAGACTTCCTGAAAGGCACTATAATTCTTTTCTTGGTATTGAGTTTTAAGCCTTGGCTTTGGCACCAAGTATTCGTCTGTATTAGACCTTTCTGAATAGTGTTCTCATCTTGTGGGGATTCAATGACTGCTCCAAGTTTGCAATCATCTATGAACTTCATTAGTCAGAGGCCTTTGACATTGGCTTTGACATCTGAGAAGTAGATGTGAAAGAGGACTGGGCCTAGCACAGAGCCCTTGGGAACTCCACTTGTGACTGGCCTCTTTGTAGAGGTGATCTCACCGGTTCTAACCTCCCTGAGTCCTATCAGTGAGCCAGCTAGCTCTCCAGGATGTTATAAAG
The DNA here is from genome assembly GCF_019279795.1 of Protopterus annectens. Lineage (NCBI taxonomy): Eukaryota > Metazoa > Chordata > Ceratodontiformes > Protopteridae > Protopterus > Protopterus annectens. Next base: position 346,151,595 of record NC_056745.1, on the reverse strand, counting down.
GAGTTTATACCTAGTTAAGTAAGTTTGTTGGCAATGCCTAAGAGGAGTATTGTATCAAATGTCGTAGCCAGATGAAAATAGGCAGTGTGCACAGTTGTCTCCTCATCTATTACCTTAGTAACTTTCTCAAATAAGTCAACCAGATTCAGTAAGCATGCCCTTCCTTTGACAAAACCAAACTTTGATTGATCCAGTGTCTGGGGGTCTTCTATGTCCTTGTTGATAATTTCCTTCCATTCACATGACACAAAGCCTGTTTTTAAGACTATAGTGAAATAATGACTCCAGGTTAACTGATAAGTTGTATTGTACACTATTCAGTATTGATCCTGGGATGCTATTGGGGCCCACTGAGACCGTGTTCTTGGCTTTATTGATTGTGGCCAGTATATGCTCCATAGTTATAGTTGGAGAGATTATGTTTGAAGGAATTTTTGGGGGGATGGCTATGGTGGCTAAAGTTGGAACTGAATTTGTTTGCTAACAGGTTCATTATATTGCCAGGTTCAGTGAATGTGGCACCATTAACCCCAGTTTGGCACATTGCTGTGCACTGCACTTGAGGTTTCTAACACAGCTTCAGAAGACCTTATGGTTATCTTTTACCTGGGAGGATATCTTAACCTCAAAGGTGGCTTCGCTTGTCCTAATTAGCCCTTAGTTGCATATTTACTTTGAATGAGAGAGTTTTTATCTTTGAGAATTACCCTTCCTGATTTTTTTCCATATTTTTTCCTTTTGTTGTATGTCACTGTAATCATCCCACTTGACTTCTCTTCCCTCTCTCTCCCTCCAACTCTGTTTTATTTCCTTCCTTTTTCTCCTTCCTACTTCCTCCTTCCTTACATCTATTATACCTAATACAAATGTTCTTCTTTCTTCCTCCGCACTATTATTCAGCCTAATTATAACGTTATCCTGTTTACTACCCCAGAATCCTTATCTGCTGTCTTGTTCTACCCATCTTCCTCTGTACTGTCTACATATCTGAAATGCCTTTTTTCACCTAAACCTCATACTGCCAGTGCCAGTATAAGAGACACCTGTGAATTCCTTTTACTAAAAATACTTCTTTTCATTCTTACTGCAGCTTAGTCTGCCAAGCTTCATTTGCTATAACCTTCCCTACACAACAATTAATATTTGCTTATAAACATGTACAGTCTTTTTGCATGTATAATGTATTTTTGAACTTTTCACTTCCTTAACTTACATTGACAATGCTTATCTTTTTTTCCTGTTAAATTTGCACTGTATATATGTTACTTGTATCACTTGGGACTGACTAGCTGTTCCCCCAGGGCCTCCACTGAAAAAGGGCACAAACTCAGTCGGACTAACCCGGTTGACAAATGTCAAATAAATAAATAAATAAATATCCTATTTAATATGTGATGCCACCAGGACAGTTTCTTTCTGGGACTAGTTCTGGGCTTACTTCTGGTTGGTACAGTAGTCTTGATGCAGCCATTGACATGGCTGTACAGAGCTTCTGAGAACAATTCAGCATAGGCTGGTGTGTGCTCAGGGTTTAGGGGGTCATTGACTTTTAAACTATCACTTAATAATGGCAATGTTCCTTGGAATAGTCTCTGTTTCAAGTTTTAATGGGATTATAGAGTTGATTTTGATTTCAAATGAAACAGCTTTATTGTCAGAACTTACCAGGGAGGATGAGACATTAGTGAGTGCAGCATTCTCCGATAGTTTTGAGGTCCAGTTTGTTGGAGCCTCTACAGAGTTTTTTTCTTCAAATTGAAGTATATTGATATTGTTACTAGAACTGAAACAATGTTAATACTAGTACTAAAACATGGATAAAAAATCCAAAATGCATATCACAAATCCTTTGGCACACTTCCTTTCATAGTTGTAGGGTCATTGGAATTGGTGACATTGTCTCAATATTTATAAGAGGGGACCTAGAATTCAGAAGCCAAGGGAACTGGGTTGGGAATTGTATATGCAATGATCAATAGCAGTGTTGCTAAAAATAGTATTATAGTATTCTACAGTGCACTGTCTATTCCACTATACAGAGAAGGAGAATTTTCTAAATAAAGTGAAGGATTTAAATATCTCTGAAATATAATGTATAAAAGGGATTATACCCACACAGACACTGACTGGTCAAACAGCAATGATCAGAAATTAATTGGCTATGCTAATCAAAACAATTTGGAATAAATAATATGAAACCATATAAGGACAGCAATATCTTAGAATGTATGGCGATAAACTTAGGATCTTTCTTCTCCCCACCAGTTGGTGCAACCTATGCAGTTAACTGAGTTCTTGGTATAATCACATTTAACCTAAGAGTAAAATCATATTGAATCATAAATAAACCATCCCTGTAGATTTTATCAGTGGATGCTATGAAGCAAAAATCTGACATACTTATGGAAACAGATTGGGATACTGTCCTCAATAACTGAAATAAGTATGCTTTGGATACTACAAAACAGTTCTCTAATTTTATCAACTATGGCAGTCATGAACATGTACTGGCAAGGCACAGAGACATAGGTAAATTAAACAAAATAAAATTAAGTGAATGTACAAAGTTAATTAGATATATGCCAGAAAAAATTACTAGCTTTCAAAAAAGCCCTAGTTATATAACTAAGTCTAAACTGAAGATTAAAAACTACTAACTTTCTCCTAGACCTTGTATATCTATCTCAAAGGTTGAATTCAATAATATGCTATTTAATTACATCAAAAATTGAAAGAGAAAATTTATAAATGAAGCATGTTATCAGTAAAATTAAGTGATTGCCTAGCCAAAGGATATAACAAATGAGCTTTCAGAAGAACATTATGCAAGTTCACAATAAGCAAAGGTATATGTCAGAGTGCTGTAAGGATATGGGGGCTCACCTCTTGCATAGCTAAATACCTTGATAACCACTGCCATGAGTGAAAAAGGCACACCAGAATCAGGGAAACACCAAGTAAACCCTAGCTGACATGTTAAACAAAGTTTTAGTGGGTTAGCACATCCCTAGTATATGGTGATAGGCTATAGTAGTATCAGTTCTCGAAAGGAAGCCATATCAGATGCAAACGTTTCTGGATCCATTGGCCTGGCGAGCATTCTGAACAGAATTATAACAGAGCTTATCTTAACTGACACTGGGAATATATTTCTGCCATATATGGAACATATATGTTTTAAGGCCAGATCTTGTCCTTTGAATCCTGCGACCTTTTTTAAAGCTACAGCAGCAGAACTCGATAAATGACTAGAGCACCTATTAAAATTATTAGGAGTGTCACTGAAATCTTTGGAGTAGCAGACTTGATAGTCCAAAGGTAGAGAAATATATACTAAGTCCAAGGTTGCGATATTTTGGGGTATTCCTCTTAGTCTAAGATGCAGCAGTCTTGGAGTTGTATATTTAAGTAGCAGGGGTGGGGGGTATAACTCCTATTTCAGGGAGATAAGGAAAATGAAGCTCAACAATGCAAAAAAAATTAAAAGGCATAACACTGAGCTTCAGAAATGACTTTTTTTTCCAGCCAGAGTTTACTTTTATAAATGTCTAAAGTGACAGGAAAGGGTCTTGTACTTCTTCAAGGGAGCTGAAGGGCTTACAGTGCAAAATGAATAATTACATGTCAGATTCATACATAATTCATTAGGTAACACACTGTTTAAGCAAAAGTTATAAACAAGCTATGGTGGGGGATACCTGTTTGCTATGAAAGGGGCTTCAAGAGGCTTTCTTTGAGGGCCTCTTCATTTTGCATATTTCTTCTCAGATATAATATTAGGAGGGGAGCTGTTGCTAACCATATATGTTGATGACTGCTAACTGGGTAATATAATTACTTCAATACATTTCTCTAAGATGGTCTACAAAAATACACACCTGGTAGTAATAACACTTTTACCATTAATGTAAGTAAATGCAGCAACATGAAACTTGGTAAAAAAGATAAAATAAATGGTCAGATCACAAAAAATAACATTATCTTTAAAGATCTAGGGAAAATGGTAAACAATGTCAACTCTGACTAATGTGTGGCTACCAAAGTCAGAACAGCATATTCCATAGACCATCAAATTCTATAGGGAATGTTATATTACTCCAGAAAGATCAATGTTTCACTATATACTTTACCAAAGCACCATTCTTCTTCATCACTCTTTAACTTTTTTCACTCACAGACATGTTCTGTTTTGACCAAAACTTCAAAGTCACATATATTACTAAGTTGGTCTTAAAGTAAAAACTGGTACAAGCCAGCACGCATCCCCAAACCCTTGCGACTTTGCATATAATTACTCTGAGACTGCACAACAATGGAGATAGGACACATTCATAATCCCTGTTGCAGCACAATCTCATCGATAATACTAAACGCGCTCTGTGATCAGTAATCAACCAATCAAGACACAGCTCATCTTACTCTTCTTGCTATAATTGTGGACAGATAAATGGCACCCATATATACACAAACACACATATATAAAAAATACATATATAAATATATGTGTGTTTATATGTATGTATGTATATATATATATATATATATATATATATATATATATATATATATATAGTTCCCTATCAGAAGCCTGAAACACTATAAGCCTGAAAATCAAAATCCTGAAAACTAAAGCCTGAAAATTCAAAATCCCGAAAGCCCAAAATCCTGAAACTCAAAATCCTGAAAACACAAAATGGACATACTGACGTCATTGTGGCTTTGCTATTGTTAGCCCTATGATGTTAGGTCATGCGTTGGGTTCAGGTAAGTGTGCAGTTGGTTTTATGTTAGGGTTATGGGCGGTTTAAGTGAGTTAGGGTTAGGGCGCAGGTTAGGCATGTATGCAATAGTGACAAATATTGGGGTTAGGGGCGGTTTAAGTGAGTTAGGTTAGGCACGGGTCAGGTGAGTGTGCGATAGTGATGGACCTTAGGGTTAGGGTTAGGGTCAGGGTCAGTTGGTAGATATTAGTGTCTTTATAGTGACATATTAGCATTATTTGTGTTTTCAGGATTTTGAGTTTCAGGATTTTGGGTTTTCGGGATTTTGAATTTTCAGGCTTTAGTTTTCAGGATTTTGATTTTCAGGCTTATAGTGTTTCAGGCTTCTGATAGGGAACCATATATATATATATATATATATATATACTGTGGTGTTTTGAAGATAATTAATGATGCTAATTTAAAAGAACTAATGAAAGAGGTATCACCCAATAAGAAGGATGCAGGGGACTTGATTAACAGACTAAACTGATAGTTACCAAAAGTATAAATATTGCAGTGATTATTGTTAAAAACAGGTGTACCTTGTCCCTGCATGTAGGTGGCCTTCTAACAGTATTTCACAAGTTATATGGCAATGAGCACAATTCCTGCAGTAACTGGAGAGGTTATCTCTGAGTGTGAGGAATATGACTACTTACTTTAAAATAAATAATGTAATATGCAGCTCATTGTCCTGGTATTGAAACAGCAAATCAATATAGCTCATTGTTGGCTATAATATGGCTGTTACAAAGCTATCTACATTTCAGTAACTCTGCAAGAAACTTACACCTTTGGGAATGTTCCATTTATAATGAGAAATTGTATGCAAATCAGAAACACCTGAGTGGCACATACTATAGAAATCTGAAACAAAGATCTAGATATGAATGAAACGGTTGCATATTAGTGTTAATTTTGAGGTGGGGGCATCATAAATGGGTCTCCCCAAGAAATGTTTATGATAAAGCGGATGTTTTTGTAACTGACTGATTATAAGTGAATGGGTTAGAGCTAATTGCTCACTTTCATAGGAAATCAATGACAATGATATTTCCATTGATGTGTAAGCACTGCTTAATTATATTTGTCTTTTTTTTCTGCATGTGTATGACGGTGGTGTTAGTATACATAAAAGAGTTGTGAGGGCAAAGCACCCACAAAGGAGTGCAGGCAGACTTGCTTCTGCAAAAGTGTTGCTTGTTTTTCATCTGGATTATACTTTGACCCTTTTGTCTCATCAGTTTGTAGATTTTCCTGGACACTTAGTAGAACCTCATAAATGTGTTAGCAGGGGATGCACATACTGAGTCTGATGTGCTGTGGCTGCATAGGTGATTAATCACCAGGAAAATCTTAGTGGTCTTTCATTGGAACAGCTCTGCTGACAAACCAAATGTCCACAGAAGTATTTATCAGGACTTCAAGATAAATAATGTTATTAACTGAAACAATAAGGATGGTATTGGACATAAAAACAGATTCTAGAAGATATAACCTGCAGCAGTAATAATACTGGCTGAACTAAAGCTGTCTGGTGAATATTAGCTTTCTGATATGCCAGGAATAAGATTATATTTAGAGAACTGAGAAATGAAAGATATGTTGAAGATAAAAGAAGAAAGGGAGGGAAAATGAATGCCAGATCTGGCTTGTAACTGTCTCAAATGATTGAGAAAGAATGGGAAGTTTGCTCTCAAAAAGACTAGAAAGAAAAGCAAAGAGGAAGTAAAAATTATGGCTAGGATTTTAAAGGTATATAATGCATAGTTTTCTTTAAATTTGTGAAGCAATTTGTAAATAGTACTCTAGTGCTGCGGTAGCGTTGTTGCCTCACAGTAAGACGTTGTCCCATTCGATTCTCAGCTAGAGCGTCTTCTGTGTGGAGACATGCATGAATGGCTGTACCTTCGTTGAAGGTTGTGCATCAGGGCTGGCAACTCGACATGTAAAAATCTACTGCCAATCATTAGCGGACCGGAGTTCTGCTGTGGCGACCCCTAACCGGGAAAAGCCAAAAGACACAACAGCAACTCTAATCTCACTGTTGGATCACCATCTTTTTAAAAAATACATTTCAATGTACTGTATAAATTTGATATTGTGAGGCATGAAAGAACAGCACCAAATTTCTATGCCATATAAATTAAATTTATACATTGAGTTGGCTAGTGCCTTCTTTTACTTATCTATCTAGGATAAAGGTTGTGCCTTTTTCAAAATGTTGCTGCATAAAAATCTCCAATTTGGGCTGAGTTATGAAAACAATATTTTTCTGTAATCCATTTTTCATTGAACAGTTTATATCGTATAGATTTTGGTTTTGCAAATTTGGTATACTAAAATAGAATTTTGTTTGTGAAAACTAAAAATGGATTTAAGTTTATTAATCAGACTCTACCACTGTCAAGCTCTTTTTCAGTTGCAAACTTGTCAGGATTATAATTTCAGATTAGTTAAATATTACATAACAACTGTATTGGAGAATACATATTTCATATATATTTATTATTTTTAGACTTATTTAAATTTAAATGAGAAGTTTAAAGTGTACTTTCAAAACTGGCTAGGAAGTCCAGTAACAGTTCAATATTTATATGCTTATTTGGACTGGTTGCTTTACTGTATATTTTATTCCCTATAAACCCTTTCTTTCCTCCAGCTTCTATTTGTCTAAGTAACCCAAATGAAAGAAGAAATAGTCAAACATCACAGCCATCATCTAGAAAGGAAACAAAAGATTTTTGCTTTCTCGTATCCCCACCTACTGTTGGTGGTGCTATGCAAGGCCAGTGCATAGTCCATAGGGTCAGGCATCAAGTTTACAACCCACTGACATTCAAGAAATTTAAAATCCATGCTAATACATTCTGTTTCCCACATAAATATCATCATCATTTTTGGGAATTAATTACTGACTTCTTATAATTCAAAGGGAATTTTATTACATAATCCTGTAAGGGTTGCTGTAATGCATTTGTCCAACCTTCTTCTATGTTTCATAGTTTAATATTTGATTCCCTGATCTGACGTTAAATCTCTCATAACTGTGATTAGATTCCCTGATCTGGTGTTAGCTCTTTCAGCATTTACTTTTGAGCAGATCCACCTCCAAAATTATCCTACAGAAAAGGCAGAGGTATCCTATAAATACTGTATAAAAAAGCAAGATGTAAAAACCATTTCTGAAGAATAGTTGAATAGTTATGGTTTTCCATGCCTATGTTTTTTTCTAGTAGGAAAGCATTATATCTTTTTCAATTTGTTTCAGATGGCTTTCTCAAAGGGTATGATGCTTGGTATCATATTCAATAAATTTTATTAAAAATATTGTCAAGAAGTATTTGACAAAAATATCTAGACACTCTATTCACTATAAAACTAAAAAACTGCATGTGACTATAATACATATAGTAATGTATACCCGAATATTAAATATTAGTTCAGATCATGTTACCATTTCAAAAATATTATCATTAACTTTATACATTACTTTTGAGACCTGCTGTTATTCATGAGCTGTCTCACATTTCATATATCTAACTTTATAACCATGCCTTTCTTATTGTTACTTACATTTACAAAATGTTGCTTTTCAGTATCAACTATCTAAGTAACACAGCTTAGTCAGCAATCATTATATTATTTTTATTCATTAACCTCTCCTCAATTTCCTACATTAATGTCAATTTTACAGATATCAAATGAATACTACTCACTCCTTTCACTGTAGTGCACCCTGCCATACCTGTCAACCTGAAAACATCAAAACTCTGGACAAGGCCTATGAAAAATAGGTACAAATCTGTACAATGTTGTTGTTGTTTGTCTTTTCGGCTTTTTCCAGTTAAGGGTCGCCACAGCGGAACTCCGGTCTGTTAATGATTGGCAGTAGATTTTTATGGTGCCGAGTTGCCAGCCCGATGCCCAGCCTTCAGCGAAGGCACGCCCATTCACGCATGTATTTCAGAGGCCACTCAACCGCGGGAAGGACATGCAGATTCCACAGAGAAGGCACTCCCCACAAACTAGCTGAGAATCGAACAGGAGAACCTCTTGCTGTGAAGCAACAACGCTACCGCTGTACTGTACAATGATTAACATAAAAGTTGCATACATAATTACGTAACCCCACCCACTCCAATAGAATTGTGGGAAAGCAACTTTCAAATGCAAACTGAAGAACAGGCAACCAAAAATACAGCACCAGAATCCCCTGCAGCCATCCAATGCCCCATTACCTGGCTATTTCACCCCATTTACCATAAAAACTAATGTGTGCATGCTGCTTTACTTCTACAATGATTATTTGGATTTTATTTTTCATTTTATAGCACAATGCACAAACGCTAATAGACTTCTGCTAAACAAAGCAATACTGTCTCACAATGAAAATAGACAGCATTAAAACTTCTCTGCCCTTGAAACTCACATTAATTGACCCAGCATTGAATCCTGAACCACATCCAAAGAAAATGCATCTGGACAGTGGTGGATAAAGATTACGTTTGGGCTGTTTTTAAATCATAGGCCCCTTGTACACAAAACAAGAAACATACATGTGTTCTTTGATACACCTTCCTGACTTTATAATATATTCCTTGTATAATGCAGCATACTTGTTAGACATAGAGCGCATTTTAAATCTATTTTTTTTTATTTTTCCAGTAGGCAATGAAACAAAATGCATGAGCCAATAATGACAAAACTGCCCAATTCAGAACATTTCCATCATAAAAGTCTACTTACACACACACACACACACACACACACACACACACACACACACACACACACACACACACACACACACACTATAAAAATAGAATGGCAGTGTAAGCCATAGGCATCTTGCACAGCTTTTCACACTTATTTTCAATTTCAGTTTTTTTTTTTGGTGGGGGCAAAAGGCCAAAAACCAGGGACACATTTTAAACATTACTTGTATAATTTTGGAAAACTGCTAGAATAAAATGTTATGTTACCACCATGTGTTTCACTCCAAGACTTGAACCCAGGACCCTGTCCACTATAGTCAGAGCAACATACCACTATGCCAAATCAGCAATTTCCTGAAGGCTAGGAAGACTGAAAATTAAATGGCTATCATTTAGTGAATTTTTCTCACTTCTCACCATAGCTCTTGACCTCTTAGCACAAAAGACCTGGACAAAGCCAATAATGGAGGAATACAGAATTCAGTTCTCACTTTTCACCATAGCTTTCAACGTCTTAGCACAAAAAGAACCTAGAAAAAGCCAATAATGGGGGAATACAGCCCCAAAATAGGGAACATTTTCAAATACTGATATTATAAACTTAGAAAATTACTATAATAAAAGGTTTTGTGTTACCATTTATTTTCTGAAGACTGTGAAGTCTGAAATTCAAATATCTGTCATTATTTAGTGAATTAAATCCTTCAGTGATCTGCCACAAAAATCCTATAAACCAGATTTTATAAGGAACTCATGTGGTGGTGGCTAAGGACTTTAGGCTCTTTTTACCTGTACTGAAGGTACAGGGTTTGAGCCTGAGTACCTTCTAGCCACCAGGTGTATCACACTCACACACACACACACACACACACACACACACACACACACACACACACACACACACACACACACACACACACACACACACACACACACACACACACACACACACACACACACACAGACACACACAATACCTCAAAGCAGCTTGGCAGTCCTTTCTTGCTCACAGATGCAGCATGGCTCACAATGTTTCCAACAGTTCTGCTCACTCTTTGTAGTACGGCATCATTTCCAGCAGTCCTTTCCACCCTGATCCCATTGCAGTACCCACGCTCATACAAATAAATGTTTCCAGTAGTCCTTTCTTGCTCCCAGATGCAGCACAGCTCGCAACAGTCCAGCTTGCGCAGATGCAGATGCAGTCCTTTCCACCATTCAAACAGTCCTTCCTGGTTCCCTTTACCACTCGCAGATCCAATTCAAGCAGAAAGCAGCCAAAGCTCTTGAGCTCAATTGTGACAGTAAAATAAAAGCTGGGAAAAATTTGGAAATGAAGGGGTGCCACTCGGGAATCATGGCACCCCATTATTTCAACCCCAAAACTTGGTAAAAATCGAGTAATTCAGGAAAGGTGAGAGGTATGCTCCCCGCTGTAATTCTGAGGCCTGTAATTGTGAGTTACAGAATTTTGAGAAATAGCAAATCTTGCTTGCATCTGAAGTCATCCATAGGAAGAAAATGATTTTAAATATAATTTTGCACTTGTACTATTTGTTTTTACTGCACTATTGAAGATTCATGTGCTATTTATTATTTTTCTGCACTTGCTTACAGCTTAAATTGCATGTTTCCACTGTTTTGCATGTGTAGTGCTCTAAATACATTGTGTCTGTTGTAGCCAATGTTTTAGGTATCTTTTTGTGGTTCCGTAACACTTGGGCTTCAAACCAGTGAATTTTACATTGAGAGTTGACATGCGTGTGTGTGTGTGTCTTCTGTGGAAGGTTGGGCACCAGGCTGGCAACTCGACACTGTAAATCTCCACTGCCAATCATGAGCAGACAGGTGATCCGCTGTGAAGACCCCTAACCGGGAAAAGCCAAAAGAAGAAAAAGAAGAAGAGTTAAAAGTCTGCACTCTTCTTGCAGGAGATGTCTGATGTCACCTATCTGAGCTAGGAACTACTGATGGAAAGCTTATTGTGTTCTTATTTGATTGGCCAGTGGGCAAACCTAGTTGAAAAGTTGCTTTTTCTCAAACTTGCATATAAGTCTTGCATTTGCACTTAGCAGTGCTCAGTATTGTTGCAAGCACCTAGAAATTGCATTTTTCCCTATAAAAACTATCTCTGAAATTCCCCACAGTTCTGTGCTACTCAAGGAACAACTGGTTTGGGTGCTGTACAGCATCACTGCATTAGCTAGCTGTAGATTACACAACTTAAAGCAGCCAAACCTCCTCCAGTTGCAAACACCCCTCGTTCCTTTCCCTTGTAAAAAGCATATTAAAGACTGGCAACCATGGATAGGCACTATCTTACAATCCCTGCAGCCAACTTGATGGACATGGGTATACTGAGGCAATATAGCAATTGCCTCATGTTTACAGGCAACCACTTAATTTCTAGAGCAGACAAATACAATGTGTGACAAATGTAGTTAGATAATGTCACTGGAGGGAAGACTCACAAATACAAACACAAAAATGCCAAGCAGGTTATCAGTGACACACACACAACATTCATCCCACTAAGGACCAGGCATATAGACCCACATATGTCCTCACATGTATCTTACCCAAACCTTAAAGATCTCCCAGAAGCTGTTCTGAGCAGCTCTGTGTGCACCTAAAAAAGACAGCTCCCACCACAACACATAAAACTACTCCACATAAGGACTCAACTACTGAGTCCATAAAGCATAGCACCACACAACCCAATATTTTGGTCATAGAAGACTCCATTGTGAAACACATTGATGATCCTCTCACCAGGCTGAATAAGGAGAAGGTCACAATTAGTTGCCTGTCAAGGCCAGAATTTGCAAATTATGCAAGCACTCAGGTAACTTAACCACATGCCTCAGTCATAGTCCATGTGGGCACTAATGACCTGAGACATATCTGCCCATACTATATGAAGTGAGATATGATTAAGCTCACAGAATATGTGTTACAGAAGGGGTAGTATTGAACAGCAATCTATATAACCTAAGGATGACACCTTAAACCCGAATGTACTAGAATCTCTTACCACTCATCACAACACCATACTCATGGATGATTTCAACTACTCCTCTATTAAAAGGGAAGTTTACATGGCCATTAGCATGTGGGCTCAAATATTTCTATACTTTGTCAATGCAAATGCCCTGAAACTGCTAATATGCAGTCCCACTAGGGGTACAAATATCCTGGGCTTAGTACTCACAAACATGGGGGAGCGTTGCACACCCCACCCCATAGTGTAATGTCCTTACTGGTTAGATCAGATCAGATCACAAAGTGGTGCCATTTAAAATAAATATAAAGCTAAAGCACCCATCTAACCCCAGAATGTTTAAAAACTTTTCTAAGCCTAACAACCTCCTATTGAGTGATGCATAGCTAATTTCCTAGCTCCCTCAAACCCAGAAAATATGGAAGGTTGTGAGGAAATGTACAAAAAAGCACTGTACAACCATATAAACAGCTGCACAGAAATTGCAGTACAAGACCGAAATAAAACTAGGGCAAGCTGCAAAAACAAGCCACCCTGGTGGACCTCTGGTATAAATAGGTTGTACAACAAAAGAAAGAAAATCCTGTCTAGATGTAGGAGGGGGCATGCACAACAGTGCAAAAACTCTCTCATTAGTTTAAGCAAGCAACTCAGGGGACTAGTCAAGGATAACCATAAGGTATTTTTTAGTTATGTTCACATTCTTAAAGGCAACATCCAATAATGAGCGAAGTTAGTTGTAGATGGCACCACCTTTACCAGCATGAAGATATAGCATATCTGCTGGCCAATAAATTCAGCTCAAATTTCACCCCATCACCTCTGGTTACCCACAGAAAATACCTTCCACCATTCCTCTACCAGTTATCACAAAAGAACAGGTTATCACTCCACTCTCTAAAGCTAAAAATACAGCCTTAGTAACTCCTGACTATATCCCTGGATGCATGTTAAATAACTTGAAACATGACTTATGAGACCCACTGGGATCTCTATTTAACCACACCCTCCAGACAAGCTTTGACCCTGGGGAATGGATGACAGCATCAGTCATCCCTCTGCATAAAGGAGGATCACCAACAAACCCAGGACATTACACACCCAAACGTTTGACTAGTCTCATATGCAAGGTTATGGAAAGAATAAACATGAATCTAATAAATAATAACATAGGAAATTGCCAAACATTAGACCAAATTCAGTTTGGCTTTGTCAAGGGCAGGTCATACCTGCTCAGTCTGGTGCACGTTTTAAAAAAGTCACCAAAACCATGGATAAGGGTATAACCATGCATGCTGACTACCTTGACCTGGCTAAAGCATTCAACAAAATTTCCCACTCAGGTATTGTAGATAAACTGAGGAAAACTAGGCATAAATCCCTATGCCACCAGATGAATAGCCAAATGGCTCACAGATAGAGCACTTTAGAGTGGGAGAATCCAGATCTAGTAAGAGTCTAGTTACTAGTATTGCACCACAGGGCTCAGTGCTGGGACCTCTCCTGTTTGGAATATACATCTTTGAACTCAAGGCTAATGTAGTTGGTCCTTTGCTGACCAAGTGTACTGATGACTGCAGGTTAAGGGCAATCACTGAATCCCCAATGACATAGGTATCCTTCAGAAAGGTCTGAGAAATAATTGGTTGCAGAGTTATGACCTAAAATTAAATACAAAAAAAAAAATGTATAATTATACTCTTTGGGAATTTGAATACCCATGCAAATTACAACATTAATAGCACACCCCTAAGAGTGGACCTAGTGGTGAGAGATCTAGGTACACAGATAGACAGTAACCTGAACTGTGGCCAGTGTGTGTCCACGTTAGTGAGGAAGTCCTTCTATATGGCACAACTTATGAGTAAGGGCATAACATCAAGATTCAAGGAGGTTTTAGTCCCATTAGACCAATAATTGAGTATAATGCATCATTCAGCATGTACCTGGCCAGGCACATGCAATAACTGGAGCCACCTCAGAGGTTTCTTACAAAATAAAGTACAGTGTGCAAATGACACGTACGATGCAGATCATCTAAAATCCCTATCCATTTACTCTGACTCCTACCAACTATTATTTTATTTATTTATTTGTTTGTTTTACATTTGTTTACTGGGAATGTCCGACTGGGCAAGGTGGCCCTTTTTCAACGGAGGCACGGGGAGAAAACCTCCATTACAAATAAACTAAAAATTCATTGATTACATACCAAATAATATTAACATTACTGGAGGACTAAGGGGTGATCTATGCCTAATCTACAAGGCATTCTCAAATCCAGCCATGATGGAACTGTTCAATATTTGCAAAACAAAAAGCATGAAGATTACCCAATCCAGGGATCTGAACCTGGCATGTGACATGAGCAAAACATGTTGGAGGGACTGATATGTGTCTCAGAGATTATCCCTTCTGTGGAACAGGCTACCTATTCACATGAGGTGGAGACCTGACACTCTTCAAATGTAATTTGGATCAATGGATTGGGAATCGTAAATTGACTCCAGGGGTGGTGGCGGTGCCTATGTCCCATTGGCCTAGTAATTTCCTATGAACCTATGAACCTAAAAGAGAATAATGAATGCTTACAAGCACTGCCATAGCCTGAAGTTGTGTTTTGGAAGAAGCCTTTTGTCCCCCAGAACCTTGCTACCCATATATATATATATATATATATATATATATATATATATCAATTCTGAGATAAACTTTCCTTGGAAGAAAGACAAAAGTCCAAGCCATAACAATTTCAGACTTATTATGTATAAGCCCTCATTTGCATATAATCACTTGTGTTGTTCTGGGCCTTGCAGTTATGAGTCTCATAACTAAAAACTGCTTATTTCCTCAAAATAACTAAATTATCAGTAACATACGTGGTGCAGTCTACATCTAATCTTCACTGCCATTCCATTTTTTTGTAAAAGTATACACTTTTAATTTTACAGTAGATAGCTGACATACTTTATAGTTTTATAACATTCTGAGCTTTGCATAAGCTGTGCAGCTTTGATCACACAGTCTGTCATGAATATGCAATAGATAACATGATAATCCTCAAAAATATTTATTTAAATTGTATTGTTTGAGAGCCATATCTATTCCAGGGCAGGCCAGCATGTGTTATAAATCTGCAAAAGCACAGAAAGGCTTTTATTTAATTAATGTTTGTATACATTGCTATGTCCATAACTCTTTCCTTATGTGTTGCTACTAAAAGTACTTTTTACGTGTGATTATGTTGCAAATGATTTACTATACACCCATATAAATACAATTACATCATCATATATGTCAGTGCAAAAACGCATGCATTTGTTAGTGTGCGTGCACACTAAGACACACAGAGACACAGACACACATATGCAACACACATGTATGCAGACACACACACACACACACACACACACACACACACACACACACACACACACACACACATTTACACATGCTTACACAGTTTTCGTCCCTGTAAATAAAATAGTATGTTTTTTCTCAAAGTTCTGTGTTTTTTGTATTCGCTGCATGTAGTTTCTCCTTACATAATTCATGCAATGCACAATACAGCTCACTCTCTAATCATGTTCTCCAGGCTACACACACACACTACAGGCTATAATCTATAAATCTGTCACATAAAGAAAGCTTATACATATTTGGCATATGCTTATAGTGACCATCTTTTGCCATTCTTAATACCATTTTAATATTGTGCATTTAATCTCAGAATCTGTTCTATTCATCTCACTGTACCTGATTGTGTGTGCATGTGTGTGTGTGTGCATGTGTTGTGTGTGTGTGTGTGTGTGTGTGTGTGTGTGTGTGTGTGTGTGTGTGTGTGTGTGTGTGTGTGTGCATGAGACGGTGTATGTGTATATGCAGGAAAAGAGTTTGGTTTCAAAATGCAGAGATATTGTTTATAGCCTTAAAGATCATAACATTCTCCTTTATGAAGTAGTCTTTAATTTCTGGTTCTTGGTTCATTGTTCTTTACTATTCCTTATCCAGTAAGGTATATGTCAGTTTCTGCACAGTGTTGTTATTTTTGACTTCTTCCTAGGTATCACCACCGATATATCATGCAGCTGTATCACACTACATAATTTCAGCTACTCTTACATTATGTATTTCAACTCCTGATGCTTTCCCAAATAAATTCCAGTAACCAATCATTTTAAAGCTAACATAGAAAGAGTTCTGCTATGCAGTATAATTAAACCCATAAGTATCCAGCTGCAAGAATGTTTACCATTGCACTATGAAACATTGCCCTAAATGTAAACCTACTAGATACAGGACATGTTTCCAGACACGTGCCTTATCATATTTTACATGAGAGATAATACCCCTCTCTCTGAGCTAAGTTCTGGCTGTGCTCATTCCATTCAAACCTCTTGTCCCTCTTTTACCTTCACCCTTCGGTGCTAGCATGTTTTATTTTCAACTATTTCAAGGTTCTTGTTTGATACTTCTTGGAATCCACAATCTGTTGAGTTTTTTTTTTTTGAGCCTAGTCCAAAAATAAAATAAGTACCCTTCTGGCTGCTATGGTGACTTAGTTGTCAAATTTGTTGCCTCAGTCACTGTTTGCATCCAGTTTGCATATACTCAGTAAGACTGCATGGGTTTTCTCTTAGTTCTCAGGTTACCTAATATTTCCCAGAAATATGCCATATGGATACTGCAGATTGCATATATATGTATTTATATATATATGTATATATATATATATATATATATATATATATATATCTCTGACAAAATCTATCTAAGGTAGTAAACCACTATAAACTAGAAAAACCTTTGTGGATCATGTGATAAAAAGCAACACGGACACTTGGAATTGATTTAGGTGCTTTTGTTCTCTGTGATTTATTTATCGTCAAACTTCATCAGAAATCTGTAATTCAAATTGCTCAGTGCTATTAAATACAACTGATATGATTGGCATATGGCAAGGTGATGATGTGGTAGGGGTTGTCACTGCCTACCTATTCCATTTAAGTACACACTTTATATTCAGGTTTCCATTGAGGCCTGTAGCTACATCTGCTCTAAGTTTTATTTGCCATTTTAACTCCCTGACCTCAAGAAGGGGTTAACATTTTCATCAAAGGTAGATACTTTTCCTAAGACTAGAAATTTAAATTCTAAAAAATGAGGGCAACTAAGGCTGTGTCTGGCTAAGGCATTTGAGTTGTCAGCTTTCCTAATAGCCTGCAAGTGCTCTTTAATCCTGCCGCTCGGTCTAAGGGTGGTCTTCCCCACATAGAACGAGTCGCAGATGTAGCAGATTGCGGGGTAAAACATGTTGGTACTGCTGCAATAGCAGCTCTGATGAATGATCAGTGGAAATCCTGGGCTGTGAGGGTAAGCTTGTCGTCCATGGCAATGTACTGGCAGCAGATACATTGACCATAGGGTTTGGTTCCAGGGATTTCCATAGCTTTTGGGTCACTAGATTCCTCTTCAAGCTCAAGGACCATTTTGAGGGATCTGGCTTTTTTTTTTTATAACAGAGTGTAGAGACTTTGCCAAGGGCTTGGCTGAGCTCAGGACTAGTCTGGATAATGCTCCAGTTGTCCAATAAGGTACTTCTAATGTTGTTAGCATCAAGAGATATGGGAAGGGGGAAGCAGGGTTGGTTGGAGTCACTGGTTTTGGTCTTGCTACTGAACCAGTGTTTGAGTATAGGTAGGTGTTGGGTGTATCTGTTTTCCGCTACCTGATCGTGGCAAGTTTGTACCAGTTTGGCTGATAGTGTTTGTCTATGAATAAATGCATAAGGAAGTTGCATTCCTTAGCTAACAGTTGATCATCACTGATGATTCGATTCAGCCTCACGAATTGCCCCTTTACAATGTTTCTTTTTATAAAAGTGAGGTAATGACTATTTTAATCAAAGTAATGTTTCTGAAACTGGCCGTTCTGTGGATGGTCAAGGAGAACAATTTAGTTTCCATGTACACGGAGAGGCCTATGTCCAAGAACTGTACTGAGGTACTGATACCAGACAGGGAGTTAAAATGGCAAATACAATTTAGAGCAGATGTAGCCCGAGGCCTCAACTGGAACCTGAATATAAAGTATGCAATTAAATGAAAAAGGTAGGTGGCAACAACCCCTACCACATAATCATCTTGTCATATGCCAATCATATCAGCCGTACTTAATAGCACTGGGCTAGTTAAATTACAGATTTCTGATGAGGTTCAACAATAAATAAATCACAGAGAACAAAAGAACTTAAATCAATTCCAAGTGTCCATGTCATTTTTTATTACATGATTCTGTATATGTGTGTGTGTATATATATATATATATATATATATATATATATCTATATCTATATTTATATATATATATATATATATATATATATATATATATATATATACACACACACATATACATATATAGATAGAGCTATATCTATATCTAATCTATACGCACACACACACACACACACACACACACACACACACACACACACACACACATATGTATATATATATTCTAAACTCCTTGATCTCTCTCTCTTAAAACCAGGCTGCCTCGTGGTTTTGGCATCTTTTCAGGCTTCCTAGTTGTTGCTGAAGCACCTACGAAGAGGAGAAAATGCTGAGAGAAGAAAAGGAGCCACTTTTGTGATTTTAAGTATTTTCTTCTGATTTTTATTAAGTTTTACTGCTTTGCCGCCTACTTTTTGGCATTTTCCGGCTTGCTAAAGTTTATATCTGTAACAGTAACAGTACTTAGAACACATCTAGAGCCTGTTTACTGCATCTCCTGTGTTGCACTTAATTTAAAATCGTTTTTTTCTATAAAAACTGCATTTTACCTGATTTTGGCCTAGCACTCAAGTGTGGGATCATTTATTGCACTGTTGTGATTATTTTGCTCCTTGTGTATCTCTGCTACCTTTAAACTACAACAAAAAGAAAAAAAAACAAAAAAATATTGCTTTTTTCCCACTTTCTGATACAGATTTGATGTTCTGAACTGTTTGGAAGTTTCTAGAAGGCCAGTGCTTTCTTGGGCTAAAGGGAAGTCTCTGTGTTCACCAGTGGGAGTGGTTAACACTGAACAGCCTGCCTGTCCCTGGAGGAGTGGTTACTACCTAGAAGCTGTAGTTTTATTGGCCATTTTGGGTCAGTTCTAAACTCCTTGATCTCTCTCTCTTAAAACCAGGCTGCCTCATGGTTTTGGCGTCTTTTCAGGCTTGCTAGCTGTTGCTGAAGCACCTACCAAGAGGAGAAAATGCTGAGAGAAGAAAAGGAGCCACTTTTGTGATTTTAAGTATTTTTTTCTGATTTTTTGTTAAGTTTTACTGCTTTGCCCACGCTTTGGCATTTTCTGGCTTGCTAAAGTTTATATCCGTAACAGTAACAGTACTTGGAATACATCTAGAGCCTGTTTACTGCATTCCCTGTGTTGCACTTAATTTAAAATCGTTTTTTCTCTAAAAACTGCATTTTACCTGATTTTGGCCTAGCACTCAAGTATGGGGTCATTTATTGCACTGTTGTGATTATTTTGATGCTTGTGTATCTCTGCTACCTTTAAACTACAAAAAAAAAGAAAAAAAAAACAAAACAATCTTGCTTTTTTCCCACTTTCTGAAAGTTAAGAAAGTTCAGTTACAGATTTGCTGTTCTGAACTGTTTGGAAGTTTCTAGAAGGCCAGTGCTTTTTTGGGCTAAAGGGAAGTTTCTGTGTTCACCAGTGGGAGTGGTTAACACTGAACAGTCTGCCTGTCCCTGGAGGAGTGGTTACCACCTAGAAGCTATAGTTTTATTGGCCATTTTGGGTGAGTTCTAAACTCCTTGATCTCTCTCTCTTAAAACCCTACAAATCTCTTTTTGCGCCGTTTTGCGCACTGAGCAGCGTCGGGCAGTGCTGCCTAAACAGGTTTAAACTATTCCAGGCTCCACAAAGTCTGCTCTTCACTTTTTCCCTTAGAACTGTTCTAACTCTCAAAGTAATCACTCTATTCTCTTTCTAAAGCCCTGCACTTGCTCAGCTCTTATAAGGAAACACTAACTAACTAAAGCACTACACCCTCCTTGACTTCTCATAAGTATTAGACTCCCGATTCGTCCTTCCTGATCAAGTGAAAAATCAGTTCCCTTCCCTAATCTGATCAGTAAAAAAAAACAGTTCCTTATACTAATCTAGTATGTCCAAGGGTCAGTTTCAAGGTTACTCTCCAGTCCAGCTGGTGAATCTGGGAATTTTGAGGCAATGTTACAATTGCCTTATGTACACAGACAACCCTCTCCTCCTCCCAACAAACTCTAATACATGTGAGAGATGCAGTTACACAACCAAACTGGAGGCAGAGCTCTCTCAACCCAAGACTGGCACAGTCAGTCAGGAGGAAAAGGTAACCACCCACACCACAAATCCAGTCTCACACAGACCTATTGCATCTGCATACCCAACACATAAACACACAAAAACATACTCGGAGGCTCTAAATAAAAATCTGCCTAAACAGCAAAGTCCTCCTAAGCAGATATCCAAGCAACAGCCACCCCTCAACAATACCCATAAATCACATATCTCACAAAATCAGTGTGCCTCACAGTCACAGCCCATAAGGCCAAACAACACACCAAATACACTTGTTATAGGGGACTCTATTGTCCAGCACACTGACGTCCCACTCACCAGACTGAACAAGGAGAAGGTCACTGTAAGCTGCCTGTCGGGTGCCAGGATCCGCCACATAACGCAAGCACTCAGGTCACTCCAAAGCAAGTACAAGTATGACTCCGTCATTGTCCATGCTGGTGTGAATAACCTGAGACGTACGTCCCTGGACTACATGAAAAGAGACATAGAGGAGCTCTCTGACCATGTAGCCCAGGCTGGTATGTCCCTGACCTTGAGTAGCATCTTGCCCTCACCAAGAATGATGCCACAGTATAAAGACAAAATGATCAGTTTCAACAATTGGCTAAAGTATTGATGTCATTCAAAGGGGATCCAGTGTCTGTCAGTCTGGGATGACATGCTCGACAAGCCACGTTGCTTCTCTAGGGACAGCTTGCACCTGTCACCCTTAGGCTTTCGTATACTGGCCAAGGCTCTTGCCACCCCCATAGTGCCTTTTTTAGGCAAGGCTCAAAGGACAAACCCACCTCCATAGACAACCCAAAGATAAAAAAACTAAAGGTAATACTACTCAATGCCAGAAGTCTAAACCTCAAGATGCACGCACTCGAGACTCTCCTCAGTATGGAGAAAATCGATGTCTGGGCAGTAACAGAAACCTGGTTCAAGGCTCCTGAGAGCACCCCAGCACTACCAGGTTATAACTCATACCACACGTTTTGGCCCCAAAACTCGGACCGAAGCACAAAAGGAGGGGGAGTATCTATATTCATCAAAGATACCTACACCTCCAGGTTAGTGGCACTGCACGAAGCATCGGAAACCATCCATGTGCAACTAACAGCGGGCAAAACTGCCTTTCAGTTTGTAGCCTGCTACAGAACACCCTCCCTATTACAGGAACCCCACTTGGCATTCCTGAGAACACTGGAGAATATGAAGGTCTCTCCAAACACTATGTTATTGGGTGACTTCAACTACCCAAACATTGACTGGGAAAACTACTTAAGCCCAAACACCCTCGCCCAACGGTTCCTTGAATTTATAAACTCTAACACAATGGAACAACTGGTCACCACTCCCACAAGAGGGAACAACATATTGGACCTGGTCATCACCAACATGGGGACTCTATGTTCCACACCAGAGGTAAACCCCTCATTGGTAAGATCAGACCATAAACAAATTTCCCTGGACATCCATATCCCGTCCCCACCCCCAGCCAAGGAAATCACTGTAAAGAATTTCTCAAAAGCCAACTTTGCACTTCTCAAGACTGAGGTGGAATCCTTCAAAGCCCGTGGGCCAGAGGATAATACAGCCCAATCCGCAGAATCCTTTACAAATGCATTCTATGAGCACCTGCAGGAATGCATGTATCATGCTATCCCAAATAAAGCCAAGACTCACTCCTCCAGAAACAGGAGACTGGTCTGGTGGACCCTGGCCATAAATAAGCTATACAACAGAAGGAGGAAGCTACTACATGACAGAGCAAAATCCCAAAAAGGGAAGGCATCTCTGATCAGTATTAGCAAGAAACTTCGATCCCTCATAAAATCACCAAAGGCCAGTTTCAAAAGAAAAATTGCCCTAGATACTAAAGATAATCACAAGGCCTTCTTTAGTTATGTCAGAAACATGGGCGGAAACTCCCAGATATGCTCTGAATTCTTGCTTAACGGTACAAAATATACCGAACCTACAGACATAGCCAACATCCTGGCAGACAGATTCAGCGCAAACTTCTCCCCCCCTTCCCCACCAAAGGAGCAAACGCCTATCCCAACTGAATGTAACCTCCCTGACATCACAGATGCACAGGTGAAAGCTGCCCTCTCCAAAGCAAAAAACACAGCATCTATGGGACCGGATGGTGTCCCAGGCTGTGTCTTACACGAGCTCCAAGAAGAACTGAACCCTCACATTAAGTCACTGTTCAAACTTAGCCTTACTACAGGATATGTATCCAAAGAATGGCGTACAGCTACAGTGGTCCCACTCCACAAAGGTGGTGCCACAACGGACCCCGGAAACTATCACCCCATAAGCCTGACTAGTCTGGTCTGTAAAGCTATGAAGTGTATTATCATGGAACTCATAAACAAAGACATTGAGAGCCTCCAGACACTGGACCCTACCCAATTCGGCTTTGCTAAGGGCAGATCTTGCCTCTTAAACCTAGTTGATTTCTTTGAAACAGTTACCAAAGCCATAGATGAGGGCAAGGTAGTCCACACAGCCTACCTGGACCTTGCAAAGCCTTCGACACAATACCCCACTCGGGCATCATAAATAAGATTACCAGCTTAAATATCAACCTCTATATCACAAGATGGGTTGCAAACTGGCTCAGAGATAGAACCCACATGGTCAGAATCACAGGTGCCATGTCCGAATCCAAACCAGTTACAAGTGGCGTCCCACAGGGCTCAGTTTTGGGACCTCTCTTGTTCGGTATATACTTCTCTGAGATTCAGGCTAACATGGGGGGATTATGGCTGACAAAGTTCGCAGATGACTGCAAACTGGGGGCCATAATCGAATCTCCAGCTGACACAGTTATCCTCCAAAAGGGTCTCACAGAGACGGATGCTTGGTGCCAGAGCCACTAAATGCTAAAAAGTGCATAGTCATCCCTTTTGGGAAAAACAAGGTGCCCACAAATTACCACATAGGTGGTAATCCATTAAGTACGGAAGAAGTAATTAGAGATTTGGGGACCAACGTAGATAGTAATCTCTCCTTTGATAATCACGTTGCCAAAGTGGTTAGAAAGACCTTCTATATAGCCCACCTTATCATGAAAGGGTTCGCATCTAGATCAAGAGAGGTCATTGTGCCCCTCTACTCGTCACTCATCAGGCCCATAATTGAATACAATGCCCCTTTTGGGATATACCTTACCCGACACCTGCAGCAACTGGAGAGACCCCAAAAGTACCTCACCAAGAGGATCATGGGCTACAAACAGATGTCCTATGCAACTCGACTAAAGAAACTCCAGCTCTACTCAGTTGCTTACTGCCTACTCAGAGGCGATCTATGCCTGACGTACAAAGCCATGTCAAACCCAGAATTAATGGATATGCTCCACCTCAAAAAATCCAAGTCCCCTAGAGCTACACGCTCCAGGGACCTAAACCTCAGCACAAAAATAAATAGGACATGCTGGAGGGACAGATTAATTTCCCAGAGGCTCCCCTCACTCTGGAATAGAATCCCAATTCATGTTAGACATAGTCCCTCACTGACCCTCTTCAAGCGAAATTTGGACGCGTGGATGGGAAATCGCATATTCACCCCTGGGATCTCTCCTGTGTCCCTGCTAGACAGAGGCACAGTAAACTAATCTTAAAAGGGTACCTTCTGTGACCTACTTTACAGAGGCACAGTAGGCTAATTTAATAGGGAGGCGGAAGCCAAATACACTCTGGCTAGGCTTATAAATGCCCTAGGGCAGATAGCCTGGTATCTACCTATGAACCTATGAACCTATATATATATATATATATATATATATATATATATATATATATATATATATGGTTTACCTTTACATAACCGAATCACAGTGGTGCGATTGCTCACATGAGCGAATCATAACCACGAAAGTCAAAACAGTGACAATTTAATAAGTTCAAAAATCAGCAAATCAAAAAGCAGATTCGCTGATTTTCGAACATAAATATCAAAAGAAAATTCTAATGAAGTGTAAAGCAGGGGGGCAAGCCCCCTGAACCCCCCCATGTGGGGTGTTGCGCCACTCCACTTTAATATTCTAACTCCAAGATCGCACTACAGTGGGGAAAGGGACCATTTTCCGATCCCCACTATAGTGCAATCCACCCCAGAATGTCGAACGTGCAATGACTGAATGTTACTGTGCATTCGCTCATTGCAAATTCAAACCTTTTTCCGTTCAGCGTTTGCAAACTTTGCCAATTGCCTTTCGGACAATTGCTGTTCGCCCTTGTGCAATACGCACACATGAAGATAAACCTATATATATATATATATATATATATATATATATATATATATATATATATATATATACATATATATATATATATATCTATAAAGAGAGATCTTTATGTGTGTGCGTGGGCGTTAATTTATTTATATATATGTATATATGGGTCTACCTGAAAACACCAACACACAAAAACACCGACAATGAGATAACTGACACCACAAAACCGAAAGTTCAAAAACACAAAACTTCACATACCCAACAAACCACAATCTCGACAATCAACAAAACAAAACAAATACCTTTCCCGTAAAACACACACACAACACAAGCACACCAAAAACCTTACAAACCTACACTAAACCTTACATACACAACTATCTCTGCACTAACCTTAACCCAAGCCATAACCCTAAAGTCGGTCACTATTGCACACTCACCTAACCTTCGCCCTAACCCTAACTCACTTAACCCGGCCCTAACCCTAAAGTTTGTCACTATCACACACTTACCTTACCCGCACCCTAACCCTAACTCACTTAACCTGCCCCTAACCTTAAAGTCTGTCACTAATGCACACTTACCTTACCCGCACCCTGACCCTAACGTCCGTCACTATTACACACTTACCTTAACATGTCGGCGTTCTCAGCATCGGAATTTTCAATCGTCTGTCATCTCTGTTGTTGATCTTCTGGTGTCGGTTATCTCATTGTCGGCGTTGTCAGCGTTCTGTGTTTTCAGGTAGACCTGTATATATATATATATATATATATATATGTGTATATATGTATAGATATATATCTATATATCTATACATATAT
Source organism: Protopterus annectens (assembly GCF_019279795.1). Classification (NCBI taxonomy): domain Eukaryota; kingdom Metazoa; phylum Chordata; order Ceratodontiformes; family Protopteridae; genus Protopterus; species Protopterus annectens. The sequence goes on along the minus strand of NC_056745.1, from coordinate 346,125,691 downwards.
ATATATATATATATATATATATATATATATATATATATATGTATATATATATATATATATATATATATATATATATATGTGTGTGTGTGTGTGTGTGTGTGTGTGTGTGTGTGTGTGTGTATGTATGGAATTCACTGACTATTGAAGTTAGACAGGAACAAAGGTTGAAGAGCTTCCAAATGAAGTTGAGTTAATGATTAGGTGATAAAATATGTTGGTCTAGGTCTAGTTGGAGAATGTCTGATAATGCTCTTGTGGCTCTTCATCAACCTCTAACAATGTAACATCATATTAAGATGCTTGGAAGTTCTGAAAGGGTGAAAGAGGAAAGAAGGAAATAACAATAAATGCTCCTTTAGTTAACAATATAATTCAAGCTTCCCTACCACTAAGTGATTATTTAATCAAGTTCCTACTACCGAATCACATTTCTTTAAAAGGCCATCTTTTTGTAATATAGATGCTATGGCACAATTGTCTGTACACGACTGCTATCACATTTTATCTACTATTGTTGTGAGACTGTTAAGTATACATAAGTAAGGTGATGTCGGAGCAAAGTCCCCAATATGAAATAGGATTACCCTCCTTCAAACACGTTTTTGACTTGTGCAGTGGCAGTTTAGGTGAGTTGTGTTTTTAGTTATCTTTATCTAAGAAGCTGGTTTTAGGTTCATAGGCTGGTACTAGGCTATTGGCCCTAAGGCCTATGCAAGCCTAGCCATAACAATTCCCTGGATATTTCTTCCCACAATATTTACTTCTCCAGGCCCCTGTCTAGCAGGGTGACTGACATGATCCCTGGGGTGAATTTCCTATCTCCCATCCAATCATCAAGGTTCCTTTTGAAGAGGGCCAAATATGTATGGGCAGTCTATTCCAGAGTATGGGGAGTCTCTGGGTCAGGAACCTATCCCTCCAGCATGTTTTGTTCATTGTGATGACAAGGTTTAGATCCCTGGAGCGTGTGGCTCTGAGGGATTGGGATTTCTTTAAGTGGAGCATGTCCAACAGCTCAAGGTTTGACATGGCCTTGTATGTTAAGCAGAGATCGCCTCTGAGTAGACGATATGCCACAGAGTATAGATGGAGTTTTTTTAGACGGTCAGTATATGGCATCTGCTTTAGACCTGTGATTCTTTTAGTGAGGTATTTCTGTGGCCTTTCAAGCTGTTGCAGATGTCTTGTGAGGTACATACCAAACGGGGCATTATACTCTATAATTGGTCTAATGAGGGATGAGTACAGTGGGACAATGACCTCCTTTTTTCTGGATGAAAAGCCCTTAGTGATCAGGTGTGCCACATAGAAGGATTTCCTGACTGTTGTGGCAATGTGGTTATCGAAAGTGAAACCACTGTCCACCTGTGTCCCTAAGTCTCTCATCACACTTTCAATGTTTAGTGTCCTGCCACCTATGTGGTAATTCATGGGTACATGTTTTTTTCCAGAGGGGATAACTATACATTTCTTGGTATTAAGCTTGAGCCCATGGCTCTGGCACCAGGCATCTGTTTCTGTAAGGCCCCTTTGTAGAATATCCACATAATTTGGGGATTCAATAATGGCTCCCAGTTTGCAGTCATCTGCAAACTTTGTTAGCCAGAGTCCCTTAGTGTTGGCCTGTATTTCAGAGAAGTAGATGCCAAACAAGAGCGGTCCCAGGACTGAACCCTGAGGTACTCCACTTGTCACTTGTCTGGAGCTGGATTTGGAGTCGGCTACTTTTACTGTCTGGGTTCTGTCAGTAAGCCAGTTAGCAACTCATCAAGTGATGTAGGGATTTATGCCCAGCTTAGTAAGTTTATCTATGATTCCAGAGTGGGGGATGGTGTCAAAGGCCTTGGCGAGGTCCAGATAGGCTGTGTGGACTGCCTTACCCTCATCCACAGCTCTAGAGACTGATTCGAAGAAGTCAATCAGATACAGGAGACAAGATCAGCCCTTCACAAACCCAAACTGGGTGGGGTCTAGTGTTTGAAGGTGGCCAATGTCTTTGTTTGTAAGTTCCATGATAATGCATTCCATGCCCTTGCAAATCAGGCTTGTCAGACTAATGGGATGGTAGTTCCCGGGATCCAAGGTGGATCCTCCCTTGTGGAGCGGGATAACTGTAGCTGTACACCACTCAGTGGGCATGAAGCCTGAGGTGAGGCTATGATTAAACATGATACTTAGGTGAGGTGCCAGTTTATTTTGTAGTTCATGTAGTACACAGCCTGGGATGTCATCTGGTCCCATGGATGCTGTATTCTCAGCTTTGGAGAGTGCGGTTTCTACCTGTGTGGCCATGATTATCGGAATTTGGCAATCTTTTGGTATTGAGATGGGCCCTTTAGGGGGTGAGAGTGGGGTGAAGTTGGCACTAAATCGATCTGCCAGGATATTGGCAATATCCTTGGGATCTGTATATTTAATGTCATTCTGTTGTAACTCAGAGCAGATCTGAGCATTGCCATTTAGATTTTTGACATAACTATAGAATTCCTTGTGGTTGTCTTTGGAATCTTTGGCGATTTTATTTTCGTAACTAGCTTTTGAGGATTTTATGAGGGATCTCAGCTTCTTACTGAGGCTGGTGAGGGAGTTTTTTGCATCCTGGGATTTTCCTCTTTTTTGCAACAGTTTCTTCCTTCTGTTGTATAGTTTGTTTATAGCAGGGGACCACCAGATTGGCTTCCTTTTTTTGGAGAAGAGCATCTTGGTTCTATTTGAGATGGCACGATTCATGCATGAGTGGATGTGCTCGTACAGTGCCTTAGTGTAGGATTCTGTAGTCAGACTTCCAGATCCCGTCTGTGTGGGTGTTGTGAAGTTTGTCACTTCTGACTTCAGTAGCTTGAAGTTGGCTTTGGAGAAGTTTTTTAAGGAGGTTTCCTTACTGGGGGGTGGGGGTGGGATGTGAATGTCAAGGGTGATTTGCTTATGGTCAGACCTGACCAATAAGGGGGTGACCACTGGTGTGGAGTATCTATCTCCCATGTTGATAATGACCAGGTCTAGGATATTGGAGCCCCTGGTGGGACAATGGATTAGTTGATCCAGGGCGTTGAAATTTATGAATTCCAAGAACCGTTGGGAAAAGGAGTTGGTAACTGAGTAGTTTTCCCAATTAATGGCAGGGTAGTTGAAATCACCCAGTATTAGGGTGTTTGGTTGTATCTTAATATTTTCCAGTATGTTTAGAAAGGTATAGTGAGAATCTTGGGGCATGGATGGGGATCTGTAGCAAGCTACAATTTGGATTGCAGTCTTACCTAGTGTTAGTTGCACCTGGAGAATTTCAGATGCATTGTGTTGGGCAACTAGCCTGGAGGTGTGAATATCCTTGGTGAATATGGACACTCCTCCACCTTTAGTGTTTTGGTCCTGGTTTTGTGGCCGAAAAGTGTGGTAAGAGTTGTAGCCTGGTATTGCAGGGGTGCTCTCTGGAGCCTTGAACCAGGTCTCAGTTACTGCACAGATATCGATGTTCTCCATTTTTAGGAGTGCCTCAAGAGAGTGCATTTTGAGGTTTAGACTTCTAGCATTGAGTAGCATTACCTTCAGATTTTGCCTGCTTCTATTTGTTACGGTGGTGATTTTATCCTTTGAACCTTGCCTAAAAAACTGCTTGGTCATTAATATGTCATAAGGGAAGCATCTAATAATTATATTTTTATCTATCTGATTTCACACATATGTGTTGCCAATGTTATAAAATGACCTCTCTCTGAAAATCCATGTGCACTGCTCCAGTTCAATGAAATGCAAAAATGCCAAAATGCTTTTCAAATGGTCACCCATTCCAGTGTATTGACATAGATCATTCAATATTTTGCCACATAGCTACAAGACTGAACTGTAACTGTGCCACTGTATGCCCCTCTCTAGAAGGCTCATTCTACATTCTTTGGGAATAAATCTATTTTTTTATTATCATTTATTTATTTATTTTATTTTATTTTATTTCACAGGTATGCTCACTAGGCACATGTGCCAACACCATTAACTTAATGGCTTGCTCCCAGTCACACAATATAGAAATGCAGACAAAGGGACTCAAGTTCATTCCTAGCCTTAACCTTCTGAGCTATACAGACATAACACGGTATTAGGTAGTGGTTTCCTTTACTTCAAGAGGTAAAGTAACACAATGAAAATGCTGACCATTCGGTGCAAAACAAATGAAATAAAAAACAGAAATCTGAAATTATGACACCATATTTTGCTAGAGAAATAGATCCTTGTAGAAGAGGTGGATTTCAGAACTTCACTCATAATATAAAAGTTTTACACAGTTTGCCACAATTGCATTTGTTGCTATTTTTAATATCAAGTTCCCAGTCCATTTTTATATCATAAAAAGAAATGTTCCATGCCATATGTGACAGTCTATATTGCCTGTGTTTTAGATTACTTTATAAACCACATGTGGTAGTCATACCTGTCAACCTCTTAGCCCAAGAAATCTGGACAAAGCCTGACATGATGGGGGACAAAGGCACAAAAACAGGGACGGGTTTTAAATATTTATCTTATAAACCTAGAAAGTTGCTAGAATAACGGGGATTATCTTAGCATGCATTTTCTGAAGGATATAAAATCTGAAACTCAAATGTATGATATTCTTTAGTGATTTCATTCATCAGATCATTCCAGTGATTTGCCAGAATACCACAAATGTTATGAGGAACAGACTGGAATTAAGAGGCAAAAATCTGGACAGTTGAGAGGTATGGTGGTAGGATTCAGGGTCCTTTGTCTTTACACACAGTGCCAGAGTATAACCAGGAGCAATACAAAACCACAATGGCTTTAAGGGTAAACAGTACGTAGCTCTGCATAAACAGTTAGTTACTTAGTGTTGGTTATGGCCTGACCATTAGTCCAAAAATTTAATCTTCTGTGGGACATTGAACTCTTCAGTGAACTTGTGTGCATTATACTGTACATAGTCCATGGAAAACTCATCGGTTTCTGCTCTGTGCATCCAGTCTGCTTCAGAAGCCAACATGTTTTTACTTATTGGAATACTTTTTTCCCCTTACCAGACTATTTTACAATATCTCACTCAGCAAAGGAGTGAGAGTTGATACCATTGAAGGAGGTGAGGGAGTTCAAGCCAGCCCAGTTCAGCAAGTGAGAGACAGTGGTGACTACGGTAGGATGCCCCTGTGGCGAATTTGGCAATTTTGTTGTAGCAGGTCTCTAGCTTGTTTAGATCGCATTGCCTTAGGTTGGTATATATTGGAGAGGCATAAAGTAGGGTGGAGATAAGGTGGGAATTTGCTATTGAAATCTTTGCTGCTTTGGTGAGAAGATGCTTATTTCTGTATAACGCTCCTAGTTTTGTGTGGACTTTTTTTATGGTCATGGATATGTGAATGTCAAATTTTAGTTTATTGTCTATTTCCACTCCTAGCAATTTGGTGTGTTCAGTTGGGTATATAGTGGTGTTGTCTTTTGCTGTGATGTTAAAGTGAGAGTTGTTTTGAGTATGTTTGGTGGGTTGGAAGATGAGTAGTTTAGTTTTGTTTGGGTTGAGTATTGCAAGTAAGCAAATCCCCAAATTAACTTTTTATAAGAACTTCACGTACAGCTCTTATAAGTTATTATTTGGGAAGAAGGATTTAGCAGTGCATTTCACTGAAACATTTTCAAAGCTGTAGTGTTCAGCTACTGAATCACAACAAATGTGCTGTTGTCTTAGATTTGGCAGATCATGTCACATAACTCTCAATTTTTTATATATTTTCAGTGAAACATACATTTGAGCCATATCTCGATATCTTTCCTGAATGTAACAACAATTGTCATTTTACATGCCTGCAGCAAATTAAATATTTTTGTATGTCAAGGGGAATGCATACACTTACTAAATGGGACAATTCTGTCCCATGATATGCACTGCTTTCCTTAACAAAGCATGAAGTTTTAGAACAGCAATGTCAAGCTTCCAAAAATTATGCAACTCCATGTTCTTTGGCAGTCCCAATGCAGGCAGTCCTTAGAATTTCAAACTGAGAATTACAATATCATCATTTCTTAAGAGCACATCATGACTGTGACAGCTGACTTCAGCTGTGTAACATACCAGTGAAATATATTCTTGTCTTCCTGTGCAGTTATTTGCTTCGTACTTGCTGAATTTGTCAAACCAGCACATTTGGTCCACTACTGTAACACTCCAGACATATTTCAGAGAAATGCTCAGTATTGGCACTTTTCGTATTCTTTTTTAATTTTCATTTCTGCTTTCATTCTCTCCAACTGCATTAGTCACTCTAGCACTAACATTCAATTAGTTTTACTATATATCCTTATTCATTCATTTTCTCTATAGAGTGTGCATTATTACTTAAAAAGAATTATATTTATCTCATGAATCGCATTCTTAGGCAAAAGTCAGTTTATAATGATCTTACGTTCTATTCAAGGGGTGCAGGAAAACATGGTCGGACTAGTTAATACTGCTTTATCATTTCTTCTTTCATTGTTATTGCTGATTTTTGATTATAGAACAATACATTCTGAATCCTCGTTTCTGTGGCCTACATACTAATGCCTTGCTCCATGAGATTATACAAGCTCGCTATGCCTCCACAGTATTTACTAAATTTGTCAACGCTTCATACACAACTGCGTGGCATATAATGTATCCCTGATATAATAGTAACGTTACTCCACAAACCATTGTTTAAATTTAGAACTGTCTCAAAAATAACTGAATTGTTATATTATTAGTCCTTTGGATGATTCTGTTTTTTTTTTCTTTAATAAGCTTATTGAATCTGTTTTTACCACTCACAGTTACATGCATGGATGTTTTTTTTTTTGCTTTTTGTGTTTGTTTAATTCTTTCATGACCTTCTGTCATCTTCCCTAGTGTAAGAAACACTTGCCAGTTGAGACATGCATTAAACTGTCTTTCGGCTTTTCCCGGTTAGGGGTCGCCACAGCGGAACTCCGGTCTGCTAATGATTGGCAGTAGATTTTTACGTGCTGGCTTGCCGGGCCTAATGCACAACCTTCAGCAAAGGAACGCCCATTCACACATGTCGACACACAGAAGACGCTCTAACTGAGAATCGAACGAGCAACGTCTAACTGTGAGGCGACAACACTACCGCAGCACCACCACATGCATTAATAGTACAAATTCTTTGTTATAAGTCATTTACATTCAGCTTCTTTTAAGGCATGATGTCTACTCCTCCCCATTGCAAAATATCAACAGCTTAGCAACATATGAATATGAAATATCACACTGGAAGAGGACAAGCTATTCTCATATCCACAAACTTCAGATATGTTCTGAAATAACTCTGTCTGTTTCATGTGAATGTTTTTTTAGGGTAACTACAAGTACAAACTCATGTGCTAAACTTGCATCATATTCTAAAAATGAATCTGCATTATGCTGGCATCGTACGGAGTCACAATCCTACTGGTGGCGACTGGCAGTGCTAAGGGCTATGGTATGCTTCACTGTAATAGCTACAGTGACTCCAAGCATTTTTGCTACATGCAGCAGTAAAATGATCAGTGCACATTGCCCTTGTGTAGACAGGTGTACACAGCTGAGCAGTTTTTTCTGTAGATAAGTTTAAATTGCCGCTGTGTTCACCTGGCATATACTTTAACATCATTAGGACCTTGTTCCGTTATTCTGCTTTACTTGCGTGTTATTATGCCGTAACTGCCCTATACCTTCTGCTGTGCATTTGGGCTCACTGTCACTCACAGGAGTACAGCATGGGACTGTGAATATGTGCTAGAATGAATCTGTCAGTACACTGTTGTTTCAAGTGCTCATGCACAACAGAACTGTTACACAGGTATCAAGGCAGATGATTAGAGCAATCTTTCTAAGGAGGTAGTGAAATGTGGTGCAATTTATTTATTTACATTGTTTAGCAGGAAAGTCTGATTGGGCCATGATAGGCCCTTTTCAGAAGAGGCCAGAGAGAAAACCTTCACAGTTAGTAAATCTTACAAGATATCATACAATATAATACAATACAGTGCAATGCAAGATAAAACAGTAAGTATTAACTATAACATAGAAATTAGTATAGAAAGAAAGAAAGAAAAAACATGACTGAAGAGATAGATCCTGAATATCATTGTATTCCACAGAGTTACCTTTCAGTTTTACTGTAGCAGTGATAATGTTAAAAACTTCCATTAGGTTAATAGGTCAGGTACAATAGACTGTGAATGGTATTACTAGTACATATTGCTTGGCAAGATTTTCTAACTGCACCCAAGCTATTACATTTGGTAATACATTTGAGAAAGAAGTGGCAATCCTTATGAGGGGTGCCCTGAAAAAGAAATATGTTGTTACCTGCAAAACACCTGGAGTTTTGTAAATGGGTAGTCTAGGTTTGCCATGCAGTCCTTATTTACAACCAAAATCCATTCTTTTGTGTTCAGTTTTAATGTATCTATTATTCAAGGAAGCAAATTGGTCTACTATACAAGTTTCTAAGAAACAAGGGAAAGGGTAAATGCAACACATATATTCATACATACATACTTCCAGTTCTGTGCTGTCAGATCAGCAGACATGTTTATGGATTATGGAATGAAACCAACCAGGCAACTCAGAAAATCCCTGTATGGGCAAATGGATGATATATAAATTTCATATTGACACTAACCAAAGATCAATCAAGACTGACCTATGGACTTTGGTACTGTGAAACAAAAACACTTAACCTTCAAATCATCATGTTGCCCACAATGTTTTTTTAGCACAACTGGTGTAATTATCTCTGTAGCAGTTTAAAACTTGCAGGAATTATAACTTGTCAAGAAAATGTTAATTTATGTATATATATATATATATATATATATATATATATATACATATACATATATATATATATATATATATACATATACATAAAAATATATATATATATATATATATATATATATATATATATATTTACATATAGATATAGATATATAAATATATAAAAGAATAATTTTATTGTCTGCTTGATACTGCTACCAAGTTATGTCTCAGTGAAACACTGTTTCAGGAGATTGTACTTTTACCCCTTACGAAATCCTATGAGTAGAAAATCCAAACTAAATAATTAAATAAAAATGTAAAGCCATCATACGTAATAGTATTCAACAGTGTTGGGGTCAGTGCAGATATGAAAAATGGCATTTATGAAAGACATGAAAATGGAATGTATGCAGTCCTTGCCAGTTTTGCTACTATTGCACACACATATACACACACTCTCACATATGTGCGTATCTCCACCCATACACGTACATGCTTGCATATTTTATATATTAAAAAAACATATTTCTCTTATCCTTTCCATATAACAAATTAACTTGAAAGTGTCTGTGTTTTTCTGTCTCATTTTGTCCTTCTCAGGACTGAATTTCAAAACCACATGCAAGATACTATGCAAAAGTCATAGATGTTTGTGAGCACTTACCACTTATACTGTATAGGTAGACCAACATAACCATGAGACCTTCCAGTATGCGCAAACATGTTGTAGGGGTTATGCAAAGGAGTTGAGAGGACAGGTATGAGAGTTTAATACCTATGGGCACAAACTCTTTTATTGAGTCCATGGTTTGTTTCCCTCAGCCTCCATTTGCCCATTGTGTGACTGAGCAAGTCACTTAACCAGATGCTGATGTAGTGCATTTAGGATAATTGAATAGGTTCCTCAGTGGTCTCCATTGCCACATCCCTAGTAACTACATATGAACCTAAAATTACATAGCAAGTGCATCTCTAGTGGTGTATGCAATTGAAGAACTGCACAAGTAATCAAACAGTCAGTGTTGTTAATGCAGTTTCATGATTTTATAAGGTGGCAATAAAAAGTGGTGAAACTCTCAACTTATCTGTTGTAGTTACAAAGATTTAATAACTATGGCACCTTTTCTGTGAAGTACTGTAATGCACATGAATAGCTAGATGTCTGAGGAGCTGATAAGAGGTGCTATATCGCCTGCATTAAAGATGTGACCAGCAGATTATGACCAGTTGCTGCAATTAAACCATCTCTCTGACCACAAGATTATTGACTGGCATAGCCAGTACAGGGAACTGTTGCTGATTTTATGCACACACACACACACACACACACACACACACACACACACATATGTGTGTGTGTGTGTGTGTGTGCGCACACATGTGTGTGTGTGTGTGTGTGTGTGTGTGTGTGTGTGTGTGTGTGTGTGTGTGTGTGTTTATATATATTTATATGACAGTCCACATAACCATCAGGCTAATCTTGTGACATTGGAAATAAAGGTGTGTATATTGCTGAGAATTCCTACATCTGAGACATTCCAATACCACATGGAAGACACATCTAGAATGCCTTAGGCCACAGACTCCCAGTTCTTGTTGAAGGTCGTAGTTGTAATATGATCTGAGGTTGTAAAACACAAAGTATCCAAAAATAGCATCCAAACATCATGCCGCCATAGAACAGTCCTATGTGGTGCTGTATCTTTCTCAAGACCAAGGTGCTATTCACTACACTACATGGCCAGTAGGCCTTCCCTCCAGGAAGACGGTAAAATGTACATCAGATAGAAGGGGTAGTAGTCACTGAGCTGCCAATCTGAGAGCAGAGCAGTTGGAACAAACCTTTGGATCTCAGCAGCACTCATTATAGCTGCCATGATTTTTTTATAGGGAAGAATCGTGCTTTGAAATGCATTCTGAAGTGAAAAACATACCAGAAAACACAGCAGAGGATCTTCTTGTGGATGAGCATATACATATATATATATATATATATATATATATATATATATATATATATATAGGAAATGTACCCACATTACTGAAATATATATATATATATGTGTGTGTGTGTGTGTGTGTGTGTGTGTGTGTGTGTGTGTGTGTGTGTGTGTGTGTGTGTATGTGTAACAGTGATACATATACATATCTACATGTTATGCATAATTTGCAGTGTTACAGGAAATGACAAAGAAGCTAGCATGGGTGGCTCTACATGCTCCAAAACACCATTTAGTAACGGTGTACTCCAGGGTTCAGTCCTTGGCCTCTCCACTTTGGGATTTATTTCTCAGAAGTCAAAGCAAATGTTAAAGAGTTTGCAGCTGACCAAGCTTGCAGATGACTGTAAACATAGTGTTGTCATTAATTTATTTTATATTTGTTAACTGGGAAATTCTGACTTGGAACAAGCCAATTTTCAGAAGACGCCTGGGGAGAAATACTCCAGACATATGTCTTTGTAATGTGGGAGGAAACTGGAGCACCCAGAGGAAACCCACACGAACACAGGGATGACATGCAGACTCTGCACAGAAGGCACCCTAGCCGAGAATCAAACCAGAGAACCTCTAGTTGTGAGGTGATAGTGCTAACGCTGCACCACTGCACCGTCCAAACTCTCTCCAGAAGACACAAAGATCCTCCAAGAAAGCCTTTCCCAAACAAATAGTTAGTGTCAAAACCATGGACTAAAACTATAGGCCTCACAGCCAGTATCAGGAGAGCAGCAGGTATCATGCCTACCTTTGCTGCCGGAAGACAAGAAAGCTGTGTGTTCTAGTCCCATTCCAGATGATTTATTTGCTGACACTGCAGTGTAGCATCAAGGGTGTTATACCACTGAGTGTGTCATCCTACAGATGAGTACTAAAACCAAGCCCCCATCTGCTTAAATTGATGGTAGCTCGGGTTGATTTAAAAGATTCCCCTAGAAGTATTAATACCACCTCTAGTCTCCCCTGAAAGATACCAGTAGCCTAGTAGAGCTAATACAATTAGCAAAGAATGAATAAAAACAAAATAAAATTGCAAAAAATACATAATAGTATCTTTTGACAAACATGACTTCTCTTGCAACTATCACATTGTCACCCCCCCCCAAAAAAAAACAAAACTGATCTGCAGTCAGGGATCTAGGAACTTATGTAGACAGCAAACTGTTAATCACCACATATCCACTGTTGCAAGGAATTCCTTCTTCTTTACACAGCTTACATCTAAAAGTATGCCTTCCAGATCAAAGGCTGTAATCATTCTACTGTACCTGTCTCTCATTAGGCCAGTCATTGAGTATAGTGCCCCTTTCAGTATGTACCTAGCAAAACACTTGTCACAACAGGAAAGTCGACAATGCTTTTTCAGTAAAAGAAAAGCAAGGGTCTAAATCATAAAAAAACAATGTAGACTGTCTCAAAGCCTTGTCTCTCTTCTAAGTATCATATAGGCTGTTAGGTAATCTGTGCCTTGCATATAGAGCCTTAACAGACCCTGCCCAAACAGATATATTACATATTCACAACAGCTGGTTTTCCAGTTATGATCCTCAAGGAAACCCATTCTGTTCTGCAGCCTAAGTAAGACATGTTGGAGGGATAAATATATATCACAGAGATAACCACTTCTGTGGAACTGTCCTCCACCCCCAAATAAAGCAAATTACTTCTCTACTCAAATGTAATTTGGATAAATAGATGAGAAACTGCAAACTCATCCCCAGTTTAGCACCCATACCCATAACAGATAGGGGAAGAAGAAGAAAATGTTCCAAAGTATCCTAATTCTGATCACCTCTGAAGTACTCATACACTAAAAACAGGGGCCAAAAATCTACCATGGGAGTGTAAGACTAGGCTCCTTAAGATCCTCACAGACCAGTAGACTAGTAAGTACTTATGATCCTATGAAGATAAGTGGAAACAACTACTATGATGTTTATATAAATCCATTTCCAAACTATAATAATAATTTAGTACCATAAGACTATTAAATAGTTTTTACAACGTAAAATAAATACAAGCATGCAACATAATGCGATGCAGGATGCTCCTGTTTGTACTAGTTAGTCACAGAATATTAAACATGCATTGTCTGACAATAATAACCAAGTAAGATAAAAAAATCAATAGTTTAAACCATGTTTCCTCTACAGGTAGGAGCACATTTAAGATTTAAACCCATAAACAGTGATTAAAATATGGATAAAGTAAAAATAAATAATGACAGATAAAAAGTTGTCTGTGTCTGGGCTGTAACATTGTTCCACTAGCCCAAGGACAAGATAATCTGGGGTGTTGTTTTCAAAACCAAAATCTTTGTTCTTTAGTATACAGACATTGTCCAATACCAGAAACTATATTTCAAATCCATAAACATCCACCATGTTCAGCCAAGTGCATTTGCATGATGAGCAAGGACAAGCAGGATGCAAGCAATTCAGAAAATCCTGTAACACAAAATGGCTGGCTAGAAAACAAGGATTAGCAGAACTATATGTTCACAAATGTATAATGAGTCATGACACTTGCCCAACGTTTCCTGGAATTCATTAATTCCAATGCCCTGGACCAGCTCGTTCTTACCCCCACTAGAGGTAGCAACGTCCTTGACCTAGCCATTACTAGCATGGGCAACCTTTGCTCTATACCAATAGTCAACTCCTCCCTGGTTAGATCTGTCAACAAACTAATCACCTTGAAAATCCACACCTCCCCCCCCCTCCGCAAAGGTGGGATGACATGCTCGACAAGCCATGCTGCTTTGCTAGAGATTTCTTGCACCTGTCACCCTTAGGCTTTCGAATACTGGCCAAGGCTCTTGCCACCCCCATAGTGCCTTTTTTAGGCAAGGTTCAAAAGACAAACCCACCACCGTAAATAGCACAAGTAACAAAAAACTGAAGGTAATGCTACTCAATGCCAGAAGTCTAAACCTCAAAATGCACGCACTCGAGGCACTCCTCAGTATGGAGAAAATCGATATACGTGCAGTAACAGAAACCTGGTTTAAGGCTCCAGAGAGCACACCAGCACTACCAGACTACAATCATACCATACATTTCAGCCAAAGAACCCAAACTGAAATACAAAAGGCAGGGGCGTATCCATATTCATCAAGGAAACCCACACCTCCAGGTTAGTGGCACAGCAAGATGCTTCAGAGATCATCCACGTGCAACTAACAATGGGCAAAACTGCAGTTCAAATTGTAGCTTGCTACAGATCACCCACCATGTCCCAGGACCCCCATTCCACTTTTCTGGAAACACTGGGAAACATAAAGGTCCTACCAAACACCCTAATATTGGATGATTTCAATTACCCAAACATTAACTGAGAAAACTACTCAAGTACTAACTCCCTTGCCCAACATTTCCTAGAATTTATAAACTCAAATGCCTTGGTTCAACTGGTCAACACTCTCACCAGATGTGTCAACATATTGGACCTGGTCATCACCAACATGGGCGACCTGTGTTCCACACTGGAGGTCAACTCCTCGCTGGTTAGATCTGACCATAAACAAATCACTTTGGAAATCCACATTCCGCCCCCACCTCCGGACAAGGAAACCACCATGAAAATCTTTTCAAAAGCAAACTTCACATTACTTAAGACCAAGGTGGAAAGTTTCAAAGCCCCTATGCTGAAGGATACTGCTGTCCAAGCTGCAAAATCCTTTACTAATGCATTCTATGGGCACCTACAAGAAGGCATGGATCGTTTCATCCCAAGCAAAACCAAGACTCACTCCTCCAAGAAAAGGAAACCAGTCTGGTGGACTCCTGCCATAATCAAGCTATACAATAGAAGGAGGAAACTAGTACAGAAAAGAGTAAAATCCCAAGAAATGAAAACATCCCTGATCAGTATCAGCAAGAAACTACAATCCCTCATAAAAGCATCCAAGGCGAGCTTTGAAAGAAAAATTGCCAAGGACTCCAAAGATAACCACAAGACATTCTTTAGCTATGTCAAGAATCTAAGTGGCAATGCTCAGATCTGCTCAGAGTCAGTGCAGAATGGCACAAAATACACTGAACCGACTGATATTGCCAACATCCTAGCAGACAGGTTCAGTGCAAACTTCACCCCCCTCACCCCCAAAAGGGCCCATAACCATACCAGAAGAATGTAGAGTCCCTGAAATCACAGACACTCAGGTTAAAATGGCCCTCTCCAAAGCCAAAACCACAGCATCAATGGGACCAGACGGTGTCCCAAGCTGCATCCTAAACGAGCTCAAAAACAAACTAACCCCGCACCTAAACGCACTGTTCAAACTCAGCCTCTCCACAGGCTACGTACCCATAGAGTGGAGCACAGCAATGGTTATTCTGCTCCACAAAAGTGGAGCCACAACAGACCCTGGGAACTATCGCCCTATAAGCCTGACTAGCTTGGTCTGCAAGGCTATGGGGCGCATCATCATGGAACTCATTAACAGAGGGGTCTAACAGAGACATTGGGAACCTCCAAACACTGGACCCTACCCTGTTCGGCCTTGTTAAGGGCAGATCATGCCTCCTAAACCTGGTGGACTTCTTTGAGACAGTTGCCAAGGCTATAGATGAGGGAAAGGTGGTACATACAGCTTACCTAGACCTTGCTAAGGCCTTCAACACCATTCCCTATTCTGGTATTATAGACAAGCTCACCAGCCTGAACATAAACCCCTATGCAACAAGATGGGTTGCCAACTGGCTAATGGACAGAACCCACATGGTGAGAGTTGCAGGAGCTAGGTCTGACTCTAAACCAGTTACAAGTGGCATTCCACAGGGCTCAGACCTAGGACCCCTCCTGTTCAGCATATACTTCTCAGAGGTACAGGCAAGCACAGGAGGACTATGGCTGACCAGGTTCGCAGATGACTGCAAACTAGGGGCTATAATTGACTCTCCGGCTGACACAGACATCCTCCAAAAGGGTCTCACTGAGATGGATATCTGGTGTCAAAATCATGGCCTCAAACTAAATGCCAAAAAGTGCATAGTCATCCTCTTTGGAAAAAACAAAGTACCCACAAACTACCACATAGGTGGTAGTCCCTTAAATACGGAAGATATAATAAGGTATCTGAGGACCCAAGTAGATAGTAATCTCACCTTTGATAATCACATTGTCAAAGTGGTTAGAAAATCTTTCTACGTGGCCCACCTAATCACAAAAGGGTTCGCATCTAGATCAAAAGAGGTCATTGTGCCCTCTACTCATCACTCATCAGACCCATCATAGAGTACAATGCCCCATTTGGGATGTACCCTACAAGACACCTGCAACAGCTGGAAAGACCACAGGAGAACCTCACCAAGAGGATCAATGGCCTCAAACAGATGCCCTATGCAGCTTGACTGAAGAAACTCCAGCTGTACTGAGTTGCATACCGCCTAATCAGAGGTGATCTTTGCCTGACATACAAGGCCATGTCCAACCCAGAATTGATGGACATGCTCCACCTAAAGAAAACCTTATTCCCCTCGAGCCACATGTTCTAGGTATCTAAACCTCGCCACAACAAGAAATAGGACGTGCTGGAGGGATAGATTCCTGTCCCAGAGACTTCCCATGCTTTGGAACAAGATTGCAATCTACAGTAGGCAGAGCTCCTTGCTAATACTCTTCAAAAGAAACCTTGACCAGAAAGTTTACCCCAGGGGTCACTTCAGTGGCTCATCTGGACAGAGGCACAGGGAACTAATCTAAGGGGGTGGCGAAAGCCAACACATTCTGGCTAGGCTTATAAATGCCTTCAGGCAGATAGCCTAGTACCTACCTATGAACCTATGAAAAACTTCTCCCAAGCTAACTTTGGGCTCCTAAAAACAGAGGAGGCTAACTTCACAGTACCCATGCAATTGGAGAACAGCTGCATGACTGGTGGATCATATAGTGATCCCCTGTACAAACATGTACACAAATGCATGGATCTTGCCATACCCAATAGAACTAAGACACTCTCTTCCAAAAAAATTAAGCCAATCTGGTGGACCCCTGCCATAAACAAACTCTACAACAGAAGGAGGAAACTGATGCGAAATAAGGTGAAGTCCCAAGACTAGAAAAACTCCCTTATCAGTCTCAACAAAAAGTTGAGATCCCTCATCAAATCCTCTAAAGCTAGCTATAAAAACAGAATTTCAGCAGATAGGAAAGACAACCACAAGGCCTTCTATAGTTATGTAAAGAATTTACACGGCAATACCCATATTTGCTCTGAGCTGTTGCACAATGGCACCTCCTATAATGAGCCAACAGATGCAGTGCCAACTTTACCCCTCCCCCCACAAAGGACCAATCACAATACCAGTAGATTGCCAGGCACCCAGTATTACTGCTGCACAGGTTAAAACAGCACTGTCCAAGGCCAAGAATACAGCTTCTATGGGACCTGACAATATCCCTGGCTGTGTTCTACATGAACTACAGAGTGAACTGGCACCTCACTTGTGTGCCCTGTTCAATCACATCCTCACCTCAGGCTTTGTCCCTACCGAATGGCACACTGCTACAGTCATCCCTCTCCACAAAGGAGGAGCAACTACAGACCCTGGGAACTATCAACCCATTAGCCTGACAAGTCTGATATGCAAAGCTATTGAATGCATCATCATGGACCTAATAAACAAGGATATAGGGAATCTCCAAACTCTGGATCCCACACAGTTTGGTTTTGTGAAGGATAGATCATGTCTGCTCAGCCTGGTCGACCTTTTTGAGTCAGTCATCAGAGCTGTGGATGAAGGCAAGGTGGTTCATACAGCCTACCTTGATCTGGCTAAGGCCTTTGATACCATTCCCCACTCAGGAATCATAGAAAAACTCACTAAGCTAGGCATCAACCCCTATATCACTAGGTGGGTTGCAAACTGGCTCACAGATAGAACTCACAGTGTGAAATTAGCTGACTGACTCCAGGTCAGACTGCTGACCAGTCACGGGTGGAATCCCACAGGGTTTGGTCCTGGGTCCTCTCCTGTTTGGTATATATTTCTCTGAAGTCCAGGCCAACACAAATGGAGTCTGGCTGACAAAGTTTGCAGACAATTTCATGTTGGGAGCCATAATTAACTCTCCAAGTGATGTTGACATCCTACAGAAAGGCCTCACTGAGACCAATGACTGGTGTCAGAATAATGGCCTTAAGCTCAATGCCAAAAAAAGTGTCATTATCCCCTTTGAGAAAAACCCATTTCCCATAAATTACCACATCCATGCTAGTCCACTGAACACAGAAGGCGTCATAAGAGATATGGGAATACAGGTTGACAGCAACCTCTCATTTGACCACCACACTGCCACTGTGGTCAGAAAGTCCTTCTATGTGGCACATCTCATTACTAAGTGTTTTGCATCCAGTTAGAAAGATATCATTGTCTTCCTCTACTCTTCCCTCATTAGGCCAATCATTGAGTACAATGCCCTATTTGGCATGTACCTCAGTAGACACCTGCAACAACTGGAGAGGCTGCAAAAGTACCTCACAAAGAGGATCCTAGGCCTTAAACACTTGTCCTATATGGACAGACTCAAAAAACTCAAACTGTTCTGTCTCATATCGCCTACATAGAGGCAATCTCTGCTTGACTTGCAGAGCTATGTCTGACCCAGCTCTGTTAGAAATGCTACATCTAAAGAAATCCCAATTCCTCCATACTACATGCTCCAGAGACCTCAACCTCATTACCACAATCGATAAAGCAAGGCGGGACAGGTTCATAACCCAGAGACTGTCCATGCTATGGAATAGACTTCCCATACATGTCAAGCAGAGTGCCTCACTGGCCCTCTTTAAGAGAAATCTTGATGAGTGGATAGGAAATAGAAAATTCACCCCAGGGATCACTCCAGTGGCTCTACTTGACAGAGGCACTGGGAACTAAGGTAGGATGGCACGATGCCAGGATAATCTTATGGGCGAGGCTTGTAAATGTTCCAGGGCCATTAGCCTAGTACTCACCTATGAACCTATGATAATTTGACTACATCAGCAGAATGAATCCTGCTCTTATGGAGAGTATAACATATCACACTGTGTCCCTTAATGAAAGCAACACTGATTATGCATCCAGAGAACTGTGGTTGGATGAA
This sequence comes from Protopterus annectens, assembly GCF_019279795.1. Taxonomy (NCBI): domain Eukaryota; kingdom Metazoa; phylum Chordata; order Ceratodontiformes; family Protopteridae; genus Protopterus; species Protopterus annectens. Next base: position 346,106,815 of record NC_056745.1, on the reverse strand, counting down.
TTATTGTTGTTCGAAGATATTTCTTTTGAGTTGTATAATTACTTGAAAGTGCCTTTCCCCATTGTACCGAAGATTTTTGGGATCCCTAAAATTCATTCTAACATGCAGAATCCACCACTCAGACCCATTGTCTTAGCTGCAGGGTCCATAACTGAGCCCATGGCAAAATATATAGATTTCCATTTGAAATCTTTGTTTAGAGATAATGGACATGTTCCCAAAAGATTCATGGGGCTTTGTGGATAAACTGAAACAGTTGACAGTCATTGAGGAACATGTACTTCTTACAGTGGATGGTAAAATTCTTTTCACGTCTATTCCTCATGATGAGGGACTGGAGTGGTTTGGGGAAATAGTACATGCTTCTAAACTTTTTGATACCAATGGGCTCCAACTTATTACTGAATTTATGAACACTGTCTGACGTAATAATTTTATATGTTTTGAGGGTAAATACTTTAAACAGATGAGTGGTGTGGCTATGACAGTAGCGTTTGCCTCCCTATTTTCTAATGCAGTGTTGTTAAAATGGGAGACTGAATTTGCTTTTAAGTCCAGTTTATTTAGACACTGTCAATTGTACTGTTGTTTCCTGGATGATATATTTTTTGCATGGCCTGGGATGATTGAACAGTTGGAAATCTTTGTAAGGAGTTTAGAATCATCTAAACAATTTCTTAGATTCTCATTCCACACTAATTCTAAGAGCATATATTTCTTGAATGTGGAGGTAACCAAGACAGAAAACCACAACTTAATAGCTACAGTGTACAGGAAACCTACACACATTTTAAAAGTAGTCACCCTTTTCATCAGAAAAAGGGTATCCTGAAAAGTCAATTTATTTGCATTTTCTAGGCTAACATCAGATGATATTCAGTGTAAAAGTTTATTTGAAATCTTGAAGAGTATGTTCCTGGAATGTGAATAGTCTGTTGCACTTATTGACAGTGTCAAGAATGATGTTTGGAGTTACAGAACAGATAAATGCTCACCTATAGTGCTTAAAGGGTTAGAAAGAGGTCATAATGGAGGGACATATACTGATAAATCCAACAATTTGAATAACTATTTTGTCATACATTATTCTATGGATGCTATAGATATAAGTAATATTATTTTTAAGAACTGGTTCCTTCTGCGTGATGTGACAGACTTTAAAAAGAAGTTCGACCAACTGCCAACATGCATTCACAAGAATTGACCAAATATAAGGAACATCTTGGAGATGGGTGCTAACAACAAGAATTATAATAGTTCGGACCGCAAACCAAATAAGTGTGGTAGTTGTAAGCAGTGCTGTTATATGGAGGAAGACTACAAAGGAGTATTACAGGATAAAAGCAGTAGGTTCATAGGTTCATAGGTAGGTACTAGGCTATTGGCCCTAGGACCTATACAAGCCCAGCCAAAAAGGTATCCTGACTTTTGTCATCCAAGAAAATTATTTTCCTGTGCCACTGTTGAGCAGAGCCACATAAGTGATTCTTGAGGTGAATTTCCTATTTCCCATCCAATCATCAAGATTTTTTTTGAAGAGTTCTAATGAGGAGCTTTGTTTGATATAGATAGGTAGTTTATTCCAGAGTATGGGAAGACTCTGGGACAGGAATCTATCCCTCCGGCATGTTCTGTTTATTGTGGTGACAAGGTTTAGGTCCCTAGAGCATGTAGCTCAGAGGGATTGGGATTTCTTTAAGTGGAACATGTCCAACAGCTCTGGGTTTGATATAGCTTTGTATGTTAAGCAGAGATCACCTCTGAGTAGGCGATATGCGACGGAGTAAATCTGGAGTTTTTTGGGATGGTCTGCGTAGGGCATCTGTTTGAGGCCAGTAATCCTCTTTGTGAGGTGCTTCTGCTGCCTTTTCAGTTGTTGTAGATGTCTTGTGAGGTACATACCAAAAGGGGCATTGTATTCTATAATGGGTCTAATGAATGATGAGTAAAGGGGAACAATGACCTCTTTTTTTCTGGATGAGAAACCTTTTGTGATGAGGTGTGCCACGTAGAAGGATTTCCTGACTACTGTGGCAATGTGATTATCAAAGGTGAGACTACTGTCCACCTGTGCCCCAAGGTCTCTTATCACACTTTTGGTGTTAAGTATACTACTACCTATGTTGTAGTTCATGGGTGCAGAGTTTTTACCAAAGGGGATGACAATGCACTTTTTGGCATTGAGCTTGAGGCCATGGCTTTGACACCAGACATCTGTCTCAGTGAGGCCCTTTTGTAGGATGTCCACATCGTTAGGAGTTTCGATTATGGCTCCTAGTTTGCAGTCATCTGTGAACTTCATTAGCCAAAGACCTTCTGTGTTAGCCTGTACTTCAGAAAAGTAGACACCAAACAGGAGAGGACCCAGGACTTAACCCTGTGGTACTCCACTTGTCACTGGTCTGAAGTCGGATTTGGAGACTGCTACTTTCACAGTGTGGGTTCTGCCAGTGAGCCAGTTGGCAACCCATCTTGTGACACATGGATTTATACTTAGTTTAGTGAGTTTATCTATAATTCCAGAGTGGGGGATGGTGTTGAAAGCTTTGGCAAGATCTAGATAGGCTGTGTGAACCACCTTACCCTCATCTACGTCTTTGGTGACTGCTTCAAAGAAGTCTATCAGGTTTAGGTGACATGATCTTTCTTTTACAAATCCGAACTGGGTGGGGTCCAGAGTTTGGAGATTACCAATGTCTTTGTTTATAAGTTCCATGATGATACATTTCATGGCCTTGCAGAACAGGCTCATCAGGCTAATGGGGCAGTAGTTGCTGGGGTCCGTGGTGGCTCCCCCCTTGTGGAGTGGGATAACCATCGCTGTGTGCCATTCAGCGGGCACAAAGCCTGAGGTGAGGCTATAACTGAACATGGTACTTAGGTGGGGTGCCAGTTCATTCTGTAGTTCATGTAGAACAGAGCCTGGAATGTTGTCTGGTCCCATGGATAATGTGTTCTTGGCTTTGGAGAGTGTGGTTTTTACCTGTGCAGCCATGATTACAGGAACTTTGCATTCTTCCGGTATAGAGATGGGCCCTTTAGGGGGTGAGAGGGGGGTAAGGTTAGCACTGAACCTATCTGCCAGGATGTTGGCAATATCAGATGGGTCTGTATATTTAGTGCCATTGTGCTGTAACTCAGAGCAGATCTGAGTGTTGCCATTGAGATTCTTGACATAGCTATAGAATGCCTTGTGGTTGTCTTTAGAATCAGTAGTGATTTTGTTTTTGTAACTAGCTTTGGAGGATTTTATCAGGGATCTCAGCTTCTTACTGAGGCTGACCAGGGAGCTCCTCCACTCATGGGATTTTACTCTCTTTTGCAACAGTTGATTCCTTCTGTTATACAGTTTGTTTATGGCAGGAGACCACCAGAGTGGCTTCCTTTTTTGGAGGATAGCGTCTTGGTTCTGTTTGGGATAGCACAATCCATGCACTCATGTAAGTGCTTATAAAGTGCAATTGTGTAGGATTCAGTAGTCGTAACTGTATTGTCCGTCTGAATGGGTGTCTTGAAGTTCACCACTTCTGTCTTAAGGAGCATGAAGTTGGCTTTGGAGAAATTTTTTACAGTGGTTTCCTTAATGGGGGTGGAGGCAGGATGTGGATATCTAGGGTGATTAGCTTATGGTCGGCTCGGACCAATGAGGCGCTGACTTTTGGTGTGAAACACCAGTCACTCATGTTGGTAATAACTAGAGCTAGGATATTGTTGCCCCGGGTGGGGGTGTGGATAAGTTCATCCAGGGCATTTGAGTTTATGAATTCCAGAAAACATTGAGCAAAGGAGTTGGTACATGAGTAGTTTTCCCAGTTAATGGTGGGGCAGTTGAAATCGCCCATTATTAGGGTGTTTGGTTGAACCCTAAATATTTTCCAGTACATCAAGAAAAGAGAAGTGGAAATCCTGGGACATGGTGGGGGATCTGTAGCAAACTACTATTTGGATTGCAGCTTTGCCCAGAGTTAGTTGCAGTTGGATAACCTGGGATGCATTATGCTGAACAACTAGCCTGGAAGTGTGGATATCCTTAATGACTATGAGCACACCTCCACCTTTGCTGTTCCGGTCCAAGTTACATGGCCAAAAAGTGTGGTATGAGTTATAGCCTGATAATGCAGGGGTGTTCTCTGGAGCCTTAAACCAGGTCTCAGTCACTGCACAAATATCGATGTTCTCCATTTTAAGGAGTGCCTCGAGTGAGTGCATTTTGAGATTTAGACTTCTAGCATTTAGTAGCATCACCCTCAGTTTTTGCTTGCCTGTTCCTGTTACAGTGGTGAATTTGTCATTTGAACCTTGCCCAAAAAACGCACTATAGGGAAGGCAAGAACCTTAGCCAGTATCCGGAATCCCAGGGGTGACAGGTGCAGGCCATTGGCATAAAGCAGGTAGATAGTACTGCTACAGTTCCAACGTGCTCTACCTTGCAAAATGTATTTCTTGCACTACTTTTTACATCAGTAAGATGAATCATTCTCTGAATAAATGTATATATCAGCATCTCTATAGTATTAGTGAAAATGACAGTAAAAGTGCCCTGGCAAAGCATGCCATGGAATCTGAACACTTTGTGAAATTTAAATTCTCCATGCTTGAAAAGGTTGAAGTGGATCAGTACAGTGGTGACTGGAAGAATTCATTGCTGAAATGGCAATTAAAGTTAAATGCCACCTCCCCACTGTGTATCAATGAAGCTGTATCATTAAAAAAGTGGATTAAGATACAGAGCTTCAAAACTTTGAGTTAGTTCAGTCTTTGTGTTACTATCCCTTTAAAATTTCTGGCAGTCTTTTACAAGGTTATATAGTTTACTCTTCCTGTTTGTAGATAAGAAGACAACTTTTGGGTGTGTATTTTGTTATTGTATTCTGAAGATGTCCATCATTAGAATGGATGAAAGTGCCTAATTTTAATTAGTTTTATTAATAAAAATTCATTATTTTTATATATTTGCTTTGATCCCTTAATCATTGGCAGCATTTGGATCGTTTCAAGGTTTAGGAATATTTTTAGGTTTGAGTCATAATAATTGCTAATGAAGTAAAAAAAAACTTGTAGCAATTTAGGCATTTGCCATGCTTGATTTAGCAATAAATTCAGTCATATGCTCACATTTAGCAAAAGGAAAACTTTAGAGGTTGCCGCAACAATTGTAAACTTTTGTCTACAGGATGTTCTCATAGCAGCTGCTGCCACTGATCATGCCAGATGTCTACCCCTGAGGCATAGGGTCTTCAGACCATGCTTAACTTTTCATAGCCTCCATGAAGAAGACATAATGGACTGCTACAAAGTAGACATGGACATACAGCAAATAGTAGACGTGTCATCCACTTCTGCAGCCCAATGAGAATCATGGAAAACCCATCCCACTGAATATAAGATATGTGTAGATTTATGTATTTTAGCTACAGGGACCTTTCAGTTACCTAATGGGGACACAGTGTAGATTTCACAGTCTAATGCATTCAGAATACTCCACCAGTTCCTTGATACCATGCTGCAACATGTGGGGAGAATATGTGGTTTCCACTTACTGCAGAACAGAGGTAGTACTATGTGACACTTCTCTGCTATAGCCTATTTCCCTGAGATACTGGGAGACATATACTGCACTCACATTGAAAGTAAGACCTTACCTGGTGAATTAGGAAGGAGTTATGTCAGCCTCTAAGGCAATCATTCCATCAAGTGCCAGATGGTATATAATGCATAAGGTATCATTTATAATGCTTATGCAAGACACCCAAGGAGCTTCCACCACTCACACACATGGCATACCTGTCACCTTTACCACAGGTTTGTGTGGGGAAACTTTCCACTGGGGCATTTAATGGGGAATTCTGTACATGCCCTAGCATCAGCTGATGCCACCGATAAGAAATCCACACTACCCCGCAGAACAA